>NC_090323.1:170371812-170490281 GCF_040869045.1 Eurosta solidaginis
CTGTGAACACCTAATACCTAATAGTATGAATTCTCTACAAAAGATTAATTCTTTTTCTGCTGAAAATTCGTTGAAAGTTTCAAAGCCAGATGTATTTTCGTACTTTGAAAAAGAGAAGCATAGTTATTCTTCAAGTCAAATAGCATTAATAGAGCTGCAGTGGCGAAAACTTATAACTATACAATGGAAAAATGTACACTCCACCATGGAATTTTGGTCGGAAGTCCGAGAACATAAAAATGCATTAAACGAACCACCTTTTTTAGAACTTGTCGAATTCATATTTAGTTTTTTAGTATTACCACTCAGTAACGCGGAGGTTGAAAGAATTTTTAGTGGCATGAAAATTCTGAAAACTAAATTAAATAAGAAACTAAAAATTAAAAATGCTTAATGCGCTGCTTAATATTAGATGCTCGTTAAAACGCTTATCTAAATGTTGTATTGATTTTGAAATTACCGATGATCTCATATCTATGGTAAATAGCCAAAATTTATACGCAGCTTAAGCTCTTCTGATTTTTCAGACGGGGAATATTTTATATAAATAATTAGTTTGTAATATTTTTTTTCTGTATATACACATACGCAATCATTTAAAGTAATTCCATGTGCTAGTCAAGGAAAATGTGCCTGATATGTTTTGAAACAAGAAGTTATGTTTAAGTTATGTTTATAAGTTTTTATTTACAAATGTGTAAACTAAAATATAAAAAAAAAAATTATGAATTAACCAAAAAAATTTCTGGCCTTTTTTTAGCTTCTTTTTTTTCTAACCTTTTTTTTTTTGCCAATCTAGCTTTTTTTTTCATCACCTGGCAACACTGATCGCCACAATCAGCCAAGATGTTGCGTTTGTAAATATGAAGGAACTTCAGACTTGGCAATTGAAGTTTATTACGCCTTGCCCATTCACATTCTCCCTATACAACAAAAATACTTGCTAACATATTTGGTGTCGTATTCGATTGTTATATTGCAGTTTTTAATTGCGAAAAATGTTAGAAAACTTACCAACCAGTGGGAAAAATAATTTCACTTGTAAAGTGTGCCAACACCCTTAGCCAAAGCAAACGTCAAATTCTTCTTCTTATGATTTGCTTGGAACATAATTGGGGAGTAGGCTACTTTTCAATATCAGATGGCGCCAGTGTCGCTCATTATACCGTTCTCCATAAAAATACGTGAAATCTACTCATAATGCATAAGCATGTGTTGAACTCATCTATATGAAAAACTGCTTATGTGTCGGACCTATTAAGCCCAGGTAGCATCAGCTGAGGCAGATTTATGCGGATGCGGTAAGGGCTGGACACAACGACTGAAAGACAGTTTTCTGAACAATTCCACTGACAATTGAAATATAACACCGACTTGTTACAAAAAATTGGTAGTGGTAGAAAGTATTCATAATTTGTTCTCTTATAACTTGCATATGCAATTGAAATCGCTTCAAAAATGATTGTAACTACTGTTTCATTGTACTTTATTTTATATCTTGCAATAAAAATTTTGTATGTTCTTAGTGAATTTCCTTTTTTATTTGGATCCTATATATTATTATATTATTCCCTCTAATTTATCAACATTCAACTCTCCAAAATTACTTAATCGTAGAACTTTAATAGAAAAAATTTTCAGATTTTATTAAAGTTTAAATTTAGAAACTCGCGTCGAAGTAGTTGAACATTTTATTGAATTAGACAATACGTGAGAGAGACACGACTCGACGGGGGAATGGTAAAAAGACAAACACTTGAAATTGCACCAAATAAAAAATTATTAAAATATCTAATTATGCTAGAAAATTTTGTTAAATGTGTGACACAACATTCCGACTATTTTCATAACGGAGTTGTGTTTAAGAAGCACACCTATATACATAAATGAATTTTGTATTATCACTTGCTTTCTACATAAGTCGAAAATGGGAAGGGGGAAGGGGGCGGTCATGTCCGTATTTTTCACTTCGGTCATCTGTTCACCTTACCTTATCAGTTGTATTAAAAACTTAATACATACATACATAAATATATAAGTTCATTTTAAATTGAAATCGGAAAATAATTAAGATCCCACAGCCAGTGATCAACCTTATCAATGACACACTATCTACAACTAATTGCATTTATATTAGGGCCGTAACGGAACCGGAATCGAAAGTGTAAGCAGGGTAAAATATATAAATATTTAGTATGAAGAGGATGACGAATTGAATAAAACAAGTAAATATATAAATTTCAAATGATTTATTTTAGATCTAAGTCGGTGCGTCAATCGGGGCTTCTCTTTCAATGGAAAATAAATTGTGAAAAAATTTGTTAAACATATTTTCCAATAAATTTTTATTTGCCGGCTTGAGGTCTGATGTTTTGGAAAATAAAACACAGATGTTTTAAATTTTTACCAATATATTTCGGTTATGCACGATAACCGTCCTCAGGGTGAACTATGAACAAACAGAACACAAAATAACATATAATTTACATCAAACAACAATTAACAATTATTAACAAAACTTCTTAAACATTGAAAACATACATTTTTGACACGTCTTTCCCTTTGTACGTGGAGTTGTTAACTATTTTGGTTTTATTAGATGCCTAGAGGAGAGCGCGGTATTTGCTACATCTGTTTTGTAGTTAATTCTTGTGTTAGTTGGTGTGTTTAGTATATGTAGCATTTCCAGTGTGAATCTCTTTCCATATTGTTGTTCTTGTTGAAGTACTATTGTTTTTCTCAAAATTCGGGCAGTGCTTTCTCGTTGCACAATGGGTCATAAGTGCGGTCTTTTGGTTATTTATATTTAAATCATTACAATATTTAAAATCTGATTTATGTTGTGCTAATCGAGTCTTTAATTTAGATTTAGTTGTTCCAACATATACTTTGTTGCATAATTCTTTGTCGTTTCCGTTACATGGGATTTGATAAATAATGTTGCTTTTTCCATTTGCGGTATTTTCGATTTCGTTTGGTTAAACATACTTTTTAAAGTGCTCATAGGTTTGTGTGCTATTTTAATATCTTCTTTATTATAGATGTCAGATGTTGATGGGCGCTCAGATAATTTAGGTACATAAGTTAACGACTTGAATATTTCCGGGTTTTCTTCTCTACGTTGACTATTTGGTGATTTATATCTTTTTAAAAGAGTTTTTATAATTTTATCAGGAAAATCATTGGCCTTTAACAATATCTTTATTTCATTTTCTATGTCATTATGGTAAGTGTCATCTGTAATATTCATCATTCGTCTTATACAGCCCATTGCCGTATTTATGATCCTGTTTTTGGGATGTTTAGAATAATAATTTATAATTCTACCCGATGTTATGGACTTCTTATACCACATTAACTTTAGTTGATTTCCTCGTCGTATTACTATTGAATCTAGGTAGGGTAATTTTCCGTCGTCCTCGAGTTCCGTAGTGAATTTAATATTTTTGTCAAAAGAATTTAGTGCGTAAAGTATGTTTTGTACCTCGTTTCATTGATTATTGCAAAAAGATCGTCCACGTATTTAGTTAATAATCTTGGTTTTCGTGCTAATTTGTTCATCGCATTGTCCAACAGTTCTTCCATTACAATATCTGCCATTATTGGGGAGGTTGGTGATCCCATCGGTAATCCTTTTAGTTGTGTATATATTGTTTCATTATATTTAAAATACCGATTATCTTTAATGCAGAACTTTAATATTTCTATGAACATTTTTTTAGGTATTTTCGTATATTTTTCTATTGTTGTCCACTTATTTCTTATTATGTCAAGTGATAGATGTGTCGGTATACTAGGGAACAATGAAACTGCGTCAAAGGATATCATCGTTTCATCGTCATAAATATAAGAGTTATTGATCTTTTCTTTAAAGTCTTGTGTGTTCTTTATATTATATAATGAACTGGTGGTGACGTTTTTTAAAATATCTGCAACGTATTTGCAGAGTGCGTGTTCTGGTGATCCCGTGGCCGAGCATATCGGTCTTAATGGTGTTCCTTCCTTGTGGATTTTCGGCAATCCATATATCCGTGGTGGTAGTGCCGTTGTAGTCGTAAGTTTATTTCTATCTGCCTTCGAAATTAATTCCATTTTAAAAAGTTTATCTACAAGACTATTATTTTTATTTTGTAATTTTAAAGTGGGATCTTGTCTCTGAATTCTATACATCGTCAGGTCATTTAATATTTCATCCATTTTATTGTTATAGTCATTGAGTTCCATTGCTACTGTTTTGTTTCCCTTGTCAGAAGTTAAAATACGAATCTTGTCATTTTTATTGAGAAATTTACGTGTCCGTCCCACTGTATCTAGTATTGCACGATCTATTGCACTTTGCCGTGTTGTTGTTGTATGATCTTTTATCAATATTGTTAATTTTGTTCGCGCTTCCTCTTGTTGCTCTTTGGTTTTGTGTGTTTGTATTAAATTCTCACCGTCAGCTATGTATTTGAATAATGGAAAGCTCTTATTTTCTATTGGGATCGCGAACTTTGGACCCTTAGATAATAGAGCTTTTATATCCATTTTCCAATTTGCATTTACTTATCGAACGTTTCTACTGGTCGACATCCGATTCCAAATATTCGTAACCGATGTTTCCTAATAGGAATCAAAGCTCCGCAACATCCCTAATTTATATCAATATATGTATATTAAGGTGTCCGTTATTTACCTAGATTTCTTTCTTCTAGGGATACTCCTATGTTAAGTTTTCCACCGTTTTAATTAATAGGCGCCGTTGTCAGGACGTCTAAAGTATATCCATTAACATTGTTTATTTAATATGCTGTGTCTTAAACTACATTTGAATATTTATAATGTTTATGAAATGTTATTTTGATGAACAATTAGTTTAATGAAATGATGAAATAATAATTATGGAACCGACTAGAAAACGCGGTGTATCTTCCACTCTCGCAGACTCTCGAATACTGCTCGTTGCATGTTAGCGCTGGCATCCACAGAGTGATTGCAATGACAACCTACCCGCAAAAGGTATTTACTCATCCGTATAGGGTGATTCGTTAACATCGTGAACCTTTTATTTAAATCTCGGTAAAAATATCATATGAAAACATTCAATAAATTTGTTTTTATTTTCCTCTTTTAAGTTAAACTTGAATAGTTTATATTTGAAATTTGTATTTTTCTTTTTTATTATTAATTTTCTTGTCATTTGAAAAAAAAATGTCCAAGTGGGCTAATAATAATTCGCAACTGTAATTAATTTTTCTAAAATATCACGTGTTGTTTTTCGCAATGACAAATCATCTGATCTTTGGGGTTATCTCAACCATCAGCTTGCAAAACTACATACCTATATACAACATACGTATATATGACTTTATAGATTTCAGAAAAATTTAAAGACACATAACTTATTGAAATATGCACTTATGCATATACAAACCTAGGTTATTGGCAAGTTAAATTTATGAAAAATATTTATATATATTATTATAATCAATTAAATAAGCGATTGATGTACTTAGGCACATGCGTTAGAAGTACTTGTGACTTTAGCAAAGAAAATTGTTTTGGGGTTTCCTCGAAAACACACAGAAACGTTTCACTACATATTCAGAAAATTACAATCCATTACAGAATTTTAAAAATCATGTTTTGCATATTTTCATATTTTGCATCTCGATTGGAATGGAAGGCTCCATTTTATATTTAGAAAGTTATAATTTATACTCGGTTTCAATTTAATATTCAGAATGAATGATTCAAATCAGAAAATTACAAGTATTATATAGAAAATAAAATTTGTTGTAAATATTTTGTAACACGGCCTTGCTTCCCTTCTTCCTCTTTCCTATGCTATTTCTCGCGCTCTCCTTCTCTGTTTCTTGTCCGACTTCCCTATTCCTCTGAATTCTCAATATTGCAATACAAAAAAATGCCCTTTTTTGAGTACGCTTCAGATTTGAGAGACAAGTAAGTTTCCAACTTGAGCTTTAATGTGACGTAAGCCTTTACGTTTGTTTGGAGTGGAGGTAACATGAGAAAAGGTAATTGACTTTCAACACGACATTAGATGCCCAGGTATGAATATCCCGAAGTGGCCGATCCATCAAAGAACTAATCGTTGGAAGGCACTCTCCACTTATGACAGTTTATTTATTTATATTTATTTATTTATTTATTACGGCTTTCCTAAGCCTAACTTAAATATATTTTACATGTTTATAATTGTCTTCTGGACTATGCAATCTAGAATAGTTACATCTATGTCCTACCGTAGAGTACTATGGATGGGAGACTTCCAGATCATGCGAACAAAGTGTTGTGCTAGTGTAGTATGTAGGCATTTTAAGCATGTTAGTAAAGCGCGAAGGCAACATCTGCACGGCGATGCACTGAGTTAATCGAGTGATGCGTTTCAGTATGTGCTTCGGCAACCTTTTTTGTATGCGTACAAGAGCTTGGAAGTATTGGCGCTCCATAGCAGAATGGTTTCGCTGCACTTCTATCGATGCTATGGAAGCCCGCCTGTCCAGCACTAAATTGGTAGTGTTCTACAATAATTGTACAATTTTTGTTTAAATTTACTGGAATGACATGATTTAATATCTTTCGGTAGTTCATTATAGGATTTAAGACCTTTATAATAAAGATTACATTTGTCTGCTTCAGTTTTATAAGCCGGCAGATTAAAATCATTTTTATTACGAGTATTTACAGAGGGTATATCTTTTACATATTTTATATTAGTCCTCAAATACGCAGGCAAAGTTCCTTATATTATGTTTTTAATAAATTTCATGGTCTAATAAAAAAGTTGCTGTCTAATGCTAAGCCAATTAAGAGAGCATAGCATGTCTCTGATAGGTGTGGCATACCGTTTTTTGAGAATTGCAATGTCATCTACGTAAGCCGTAAGTTTTACGGGTCCCTCATCGAACCGTCTGAGCAGCTGGTTGATTACTAGCGTCCACAGCAGAGGTGATAGCACCCCTCCCTGCGGCGTACCCCTGTCCACTGATTTCGTGGCCTCGTACAATCCCCATTGTGATGTAATCTTCCTGCAATTTAACATGCAGCCGATCCATCTGGTTAAGGCTGGATGTACTTTAATGTAATTAAGACGATCCATAATCGCCCATTTAGAAACATTATTGAAAGCCCCGACAATGTCCAAGAAGACTCCTAGAGCATATTCCTTATATTCCAGGGATTTCTCTATGCTTATTACCACCCTATGCAATGCGGTGTCTATCGAATTGCCTTTGGTGTACGCATGCTGTGTTGTGGAGATCAGCTTTTCATCCACGTTGGACTTTATGTACGCATCTATTAGCCTCTCAAAGGTTTTGAGCAGAAATGATGTTAACCTAATGGGTCTATAGTCTTTCGGATACACGTGACCGACCTTCCCCGCCTTTGGTAGGAAAGCTACACGAGTAGTTCTCCAAGAGTGCGGTACATGATTCAGCCTTATGCACACATCGAATATTATTTTAAGCCATTTCACGACCGCCATACTTGAAACTTGTAGCATGGCCGGGAATATACCATCTGGGCCGGCGATTTAAACTTAGAGACCGTCTTTACTGCCCATTCAATCTTGGTATTGGTCACCAAGCCCGGTACTATCCGTGATCGAAGTGTGAGTGATGACTGCTGGCTCTTCTAAATCGTCTCCCGATGGGAAATGTGTGTCGAAAAGCACCTTAAGGGATTCCTCACTATTACGTGACCATTCCCCGTTCTCTTTCTTGATTAGTCCCTGGACTATGTTTCCCCTTGCTAGGACTTTTTTCAACCGTGCTGTTTCGCTGGAGCACTCTATGTCCGTACAGAAACTTTTCCATGAGATTCTCTTCGCCCTGGAAATTTCACGCTTGTAGATCATCAGTAGAACCCTGTACTCTTCCCGATATACTTCGCTTTCCGCGATCTTTGCGAGCTTAAAAATTTCTTTTACCTGTCTTCTTAGAAGACTCAGCTCATTGCTCCACCATGGTGGCTTTGCTTTTCCTCTGAATCTTCTTAGAGGGCAAGCTTTGTTAAACGCAGTCATAAGCGTCCTTGATAGGAATTTATTCGACTCCTCCAGTTCCTCCACATTAGCAACCTTTTTCGGTTGTCCCAGTTTTGTTTCTACCTGTTTCTGAAATTTAGTCCAGTTAGTTGCCCTAGGGTTTCTAAAGGTTCCTCCCTTTTCTACCCTCTTTAAGGGGATGCTGAAGCTGATATACGCATGGTCGGAGAAGGATGGTCTGTCAAGAACCATCCAATCATACCTTGATATATCACGCTCGGAGCTCTATGTAATATCCTGAACATTGCTGGAAGTTGGACCAATGTATGTAGGGACATTTCCCCTGTTGGTTATCTGCGAATTGGTTTGCTGGATGTAACAAAATAGAGATTCGCCTCTCTCGTTCGTATCTGCTCCTCCGCGCATTTTGGTGCGCATTTGCATCTGCGCCTATTACCAACCGCCCTTTGCGCCCTTCCTCCTGTACTAGCCTTTTGCACTCCATCGGTGGAACCTCCGCAGCATGGGACATGTAGCAGGATGCCAGGATAAACGCCTGCTTATTCTTTTGCTCAACGGCCACCACTACGAGGCCCTCAGTAGTGTAATTAGGCAGCATATATGCATGCAGCTGTTTCCTTACCATTACTACAGCTCGCACCCGTCCTTCCGTTTGCGCGTAGTAAACGCCAAACCCGCGCGCGCTTAGTCCAGAAAACTTTCCTCCCGATGAGAGCCACGGCTCCTGGATCAGTGCCACGTCAAACGAACCCTCCTCAAGGGTTAGGAGGAGTTCGCTCGACGACACTTTACTGTGTTTGAGGTGTATCTGTAGGACTCGCTGCACCATTGAGCTGTTTGTCCCCCTCCAGCACCTTCGTCGTGAGGTCGTCGTCCTCCCCTTGCCCTTTTTTGTTTAGAGTATTCGAGGCCCCCTTCAGCCGCTCGTAACTGTTGTACCGGGTGTTCCTCTGTGCGAGTCACAGCGCCATTTGGCGGTTGATCCTCTTCTAACACCTTCGTGGTGACGTCGGCTACCTGCCTTCGAAATTAATTCCATTTTAAAAAGTTTATCTACAAGACTATTATTTTTATTTTGTAATTTTAAAGTGGGATCTTGTCTCTGAATTCTATACATCGTCAGGTCATTTAATATTTCATCAATTTTATTGTTATAGTCATTGAGTTCCATTGCTACTGTTTTGTTTCCCTTGTCAGAAGTTAAAATACGAATCTTGTCATTTTTATTGAGAAATTTACGTGTCCGTGCCACTGTATCTAGTATTGCACGATCTATTGCACTTTACCGTGTTGTTGTTGTATGATCTTTTATCAATATTGTTAATTTTGTTCGCGCTTCCTCTTGTTGCTCTTTGGTTTTGTGTGTTTGTATTAAATTCTCACCGTCAGCTATGTATTTGAATAATGGAAAGCTCTTATTTTCTATTGGGATCGCGAACTTTGGACCCTTAGATAATAGAGCTTTTATATCCATTTTCCAATTTGCATTTACTTATCGAACGTTTCTACTGGTCGACATCCGATTCCAAATATTCGTAACCGATGTTTCCTAATAGGAATCAAAGCTCCGCAACATCCCTAATTTATATCAATATATGTATATTAAGGTGTCCGTTATTTACCTAGATTTCTTTCTTCTAGGGATACTCCTATGTTAAGTTTTCCACCGTTTTAATAAATAGGCGCCGTTGTCAGGACGTCTATAGTATATCCATTAACATTGTTTATTTAATATGCTGTGTCTTAAACTACATTTGAATATTTATATTGTTTATGAAATGTTATTTTGATGAACAATTAGTTTAATGAAATGATGAAATAATAATTATGGAACCGACTAGAAAACGCGGTGTATCTTCCACTCTCGCAGACTCTCGAATACTGCTCGTTGCATGTTAGCGCTGGCATCCACAGAGTGATTGCAATGACAACCTACCCGCAAAAGGTATTTACTCATCCGTATAGGGTGATTCGTTAACATCGTGAACCTTTTATTTTTAAATCTCGGTAAAAATATCATATGAAAACATTCAATAAATTTGTTTTTATTTTCCTCTTTTAAGTTAAACTTGAATAGTTTATATTTGAAATTTGTATTTTTCTTTTTTATTATTAATTTTCTTGTCATTTGAAAAAAAAAATGTCCAAGTGGGCTAATAATAATTCGCAACTGTAATTAATTTTTCTAAAATATCACGTGTTGTTTTTCGCAATGACAAATCATCTGATCTTTGGGGTTATCTCAACCATCAGCTTGCAAAACTACATACCTATATACAACATACGTATATATGACTTTATAGATTTCAGAAAAATTTAAAGACACATAACTTATTGAAATATGCACTTATGCATATACAAACCTAGGTTATTGGCAAGTTAAATTTATGAAAAATATTTATATATATTATTATAATCAATTAAATAAGCGATTGACGTACTTAGGCACATGCGTTAGAAGTACTTGTGACTTTAGCAAAGAAAATTGTTTTGGGGTTTCCTCGAAAACACACAGAAACGTTTCACTACATATTCAGAAAATTACAATCCATTACAGAATTTTAAAAATCATGTTTTGCATATTTTCATATTTTGCATCTCGATTGGAATGGAAGGCTCCATTTTATATTTAGAAAGTTATAATTTATACTCGGTTTCAATTTAATATTCAGAATGAATGATTCAAATCAGAAAATTACAAGTAATATTCAGAAAATAAAATTTTTTTTAAATATTTTGTAACACGGCCTTGCTTCCCTTCTTTCTCTTTCCTATGCTATTTCTCGCGCTCTCCTTCTCTGTTTCTTGTCCGACTTCCCTATTCCTCTGAATTCTCAATATTGCAATACAAAAAAATGCCCTTTTTTGAGTACGCTTCAGATTTGAGAGACAAGTAAGTTTCCAACTTGAGCTTTAATGTGACGTAAGCCTTTACGTTTGTTTGGAGTGGAGGTAACATGAGAAAAGGTAATTGACTTTCAACACGAAATTAGATGCCCAGGTATGAATATCCCGAAGTGCCCGATCCATCAAAGAACTAATCGTTGGAAGGCACTCTCCACTTACGACAGTTTATTTATTTATTTTATATTTATTTATTTATTTATTACGGCTTTCCTAAGCCTAACTTAAATATATTTTACATGTTTATAATTGTCTTCTGGACTATGCAATCTAGAATAGTTACATCTATGTCCTACCGTAGAGTACTATGGATGGGAGACTTCCAGATCATGCGAACAAAGTGTTGTGCTAGTGTAGTATGTAGGCATTTTAAGCATGTTAGTAAAGCGCGAAGGCAACATCTGCACGGCGATGCACTGAGTTAATCGAGTGATGCGTTTCGGTATGTGCTTCGGCAACCTTTTTTGTATGCGTACAAGAGCTTGAAAGTATTGGCGCTCCATAGCAGAATGGTTTCGCTGCACTTCTATCGATGCTATGGAAGCCCGCCTGTCCAGCACTAAATTGGTAGTGTTCTACAATAATTGTACAATTTTTGTTTAAATTTACTGGAATGACATGATTTAATATCTTTCGGTAGTTCATTATAGGATTTAAGACCTTTATAATACAGATTACATTTGTCTGCTTCAGTTTTATAAGCCGGCAGATTAAAATCATTTTTATTACGAGTATTAACAGAGGGTATATCTTTTACATATTTTATATTAGTCCTCAAATACGCAGGCAAAGTTCCTTATATTATGTTTTTAATAAATTTCATGGTCTAATAAAAAAGTTGCTGTCTAATGCTAAGCCAATTAAGAGAGCATAGCATGTCTCTGATAGGTGTGGCATACCGTTTTTTGAGAATTGCAACGTCATCTACGTAAGCCGTAAGTTTTACGGGTCCCTCATCGAACCGTCTGAGCAGTTGGTTGATTACTAGCGTCCACAGCAGAGGTGATAGCACCCCTCCCTGTGGCGTACCCCTGTCCACTGATTTCGTGGCCTCGTACAATCCCCATTGTGATGTAATCTTCCTGCAATTTAACATGCAGCCGATCCATCTGGTTAAGGCTGGATGTACTTTAATGTAATTAAGACGATCCATAATCGCCCATTTAGAAACATTATTGAAAGCCCCGACAATGTCCAAGAAGACTCCTAGAGCATATTCCTTATATTCCAGGGATTTCTCTATGCTTATTACCACCCTATGCAATGCGGTGTCTATCGAATTGCCTTTGGTGTACGCATGCTGTGTTGTGGAGATCAGCTTTTCATCCACGTTGGACTTTATGTACGCATCTATTAGCCTCTCAAAGGTTTTGAGCAGAAATGATGTTAACCTAATGGGTCTATAGTCTTTCGGATACACGTGACCGACCTTCCCCGCCTTTGGTAGGAAAGCTACACGAGTAGTTCTCCAAGAGTGCGGTACATGATTCAGCCTTATGCACACATCGAATATTATTTTAAGCCATTTCACGACCGCCATACTTGAAACTTGTAGCATGGCCGGGAATATACCATCTGGGCCGGCGATTTAAACTTAGAGACCGTCTTTACTGCCCATTCAATCTTGGTATTGGTCACCAAGCCCGGTACTATCCGTGATCGAAGTGTGAGTGATGACTGCTGGCTCTTCTAAATCGTCTCCCGATGGGAAATGTGTGTCGAAAAGCACCTTAAGGGATTCCTCACTATTACGTGACCATTCCCCGTTCTCTTTCTTGATTAGTCCCTGGACTATGTTTCCCCTTGCTAGGACTTTTTTCAACCGTGCTGTTTCGCTGGAGCACTCTATGTCCGTACAGAAACTTTTCCATGAGATTCTCTTCGCCCTGGAAATTTCACGCTTGTAGATCATCAGTAGAACCCTGTACTCTTCCCGATATACTTCGCTTTCCGCGATCTTTGCGAGCTTAAAAATTTCTTTTACCTGTCTTCTTAGAAGACTCAGCTCATTGCTCCACCATGGTGGCTTTGCTTTTCCTCTGAATCTTCTTAGAGGGCAAGCTTTGTTAAACGCAGTCATAAGCGTCCTTGATAGGAATTTATTCGACTCCTCCAGTTCCTCCACATTAGCAACCTTTTTCGGTTGTCCCAGTTTTGTTTCTACCTGTTTCTGAAATTTAGTCCAGTTAGTTGCCCTAGGGTTTCTAAAGGTTCCTCCCTTTTCTACCCTCTTTAAGGGGATGCTGAAGCTGATATACGCATGGTCGGAGAAGGATGGTCTGTCAAGAACCATCCAATCATACCTTGATATATCACGCTCGGAGCTCTATGTAATATCCTGAACATTGCTGGAAGTTGGACCAATGTATGTAGGGACATTTCCCCTGTTGGTTATCTGCGAATTGGTTTGCTGGATGTAACAAAATAGAGATTCGCCTCTCTCGTTCGTATCTGCTCCTCCGCGCATTTTGGTGCGCATTTGCATCTGCGCCTATTACCAACCGCCCTTTGCGCCCTTCCTCCTGTACTAGCCTTTTGCACTCCATCGGTGGAACCTCCGCAGCATGGGACATGTAGCAGGATGCCAGGATAAACGCCTGCTTATTCTTTTGCTCAACGGCCACCACTACGAGGCCCTCAGTAGTGTAATTAGGCAGCATATATGCATGCAGCTGTTTCCTTACCATTACTACAGCTCGCACCCGTCCTTCCGTTTGCGCGTAGTAAACGCCAAACCCGCGCGCGCTTAGTCCAGAAAACTTTCCTCCCGATGAGAGCCACGGCTCCTGGATCAGTGCCACGTCAAACGAACCCTCCTCAAGGGTTAGGAGGAGTTCGCTCGACGACACTTTACTGTGTTTGAGGTGTATCTGTAGGACTCGCTGCACCATTGAGCTGTTTGTCCCCCTCCAGCACCTTCGTCGTGAGGTCGTCGTCCTCCCCTTGCCCTTTTTTGTTTAGAGTATTCGAGGCCCCCTTCAGCCGCTCGTAACTGTTGTACCGGGTGTTCCTCTGTGCGAGTCACAGCGCCATTTGGCGGTTGATCCTCTTCTAACACCTTCGTGGTGACGTCGGCTACCTGCCTTCGAAATTAATTCCATTTTAAAAAGTTTATCTACAAGACTATTATTTTTATTTTGTAATTTTAAAGTGGGATCTTGTCTCTGAATTCTATACATCGTCAGGTCATTTAATATTTCATCAATTTTATTGTTATAGTCATTGAGTTCCATTGCTACTGTTTTGTTTCCCTTGTCAGAAGTTAAAATACGAATCTTGTCATTTTTATTGAGAAATTTACGTGTCCGTGCCACTGTATCTAGTATTGCACGATCTATTGCACTTTACCGTGTTGTTGTTGTATGATCTTTTATCAATATTGTTAATTTTGTTCGCGCTTCCTCTTGTTGCTCTTTGGTTTTGTGTGTTTGTATTAAATTCTCACCGTCAGCTATGTATTTGAATACTGGAAAGCTCTTATTTTCTATTGGGATCGCGAACTTTGGACCCTTAGATAATAGAGCTTTTATATCCATTTTCCAATTTGCATTTACTTATCGAACGTTTCTACTGGTCGACATCCGATTCCAAATATTCGTAACCGATGTTTCCTAATAGGAATCAAAGCTCCGCAACATCCCTAATTTATATCAATATATGTATATTAAGGTGTCCGTTATTTACCTAGATTTCTTTCTTCTAGGGATACTCCTATGTTAAGTTTTCCACCGTTTTAATAAATAGGCGCCGTTGTCAGGACGTCTATAGTATATCCATTAACATTGTTTATTTAATATGCTGTGTCTTAAACTACATTTGAATATTTATATTGTTTATGAAATGTTATTTTGATGAACAATTAGTTTAATGAAATGATGAAATAATAATTATGGAACCGACTAGAAAACGCGGTGTATCTTCCACTCTCGCAGACTCTCGAATACTGCTCGTTGCATGTTAGCGCTGGCATCCACAGAGTGATTGCAATGACAACCTACCCGCAAAAGGTATTTACTCATCCGTATAGGGTGATTCGTTAACATCGTGAACCTTTTATTTTTAAATCTCGGTAAAAATATCATATGAAAACATTCAATAAATTTGTTTTTATTTTCCTCTTTTAAGTTAAACTTGAATAGTTTATATTTGAAATTTGTATTTTTCTTTTTTATTATTAATTTTCTTGTCATTTGAAAAAAAAAATGTCCAAGTGGGCTAATAATAATTCGCAACTGTAATTAATTTTTCTAAAATATCACGTGTTGTTTTTCGCAATGACAAATCATCTGATCTTTGGGGTTATCTCAACCATCAGCTTGCAAAACTACATACCTATATACAACATACGTATATATGACTTTATAGATTTCAGAAAAATTTAAAGACACATAACTTATTGAAATATGCACTTATGCATATACAAACCTAGGTTATTGGCAAGTTAAATTTATGAAAAATATTTATATATATTATTATAATCAATTAAATAAGCGATTGACGTACTTAGGCACATGCGTTAGAAGTACTTGTGACTTTAGCAAAGAAAATTGTTTTGGGGTTTCCTCGAAAACACACAGAAACGTTTCACTACATATTCAGAAAATTACAATCCATTACAGAATTTTAAAAATCATGTTTTGCATATTTTCATATTTTGCATCTCGATTGGAATGGAAGGCTCCATTTTATATTTAGAAAGTTATAATTTATACTCGGTTTCAATTTAATATTCAGAATGAATGATTCAAATCAGAAAATTACAAGTAATATTCAGAAAATAAAATTTTTTTTAAATATTTTGTAACACGGCCTTGCTTCCCTTCTTTCTCTTTCCTATGCTATTTCTCGCGCTCTCCTTCTCTGTTTCTTGTCCGACTTCCCTATTCCTCTGAATTCTCAATATTGCAATACAAAAAAATGCCCTTTTTTGAGTACGCTTCAGATTTGAGAGACAAGTAAGTTTCCAACTTGAGCTTTAATGTGACGTAAGCCTTTACGTTTGTTTGGAGTGGAGGTAACATGAGAAAAGGTAATTGACTTTCAACACGAAATTAGATGCCCAGGTATGAATATCCCGAAGTGCCCGATCCATCAAAGAACTAATCGTTGGAAGGCACTCTCCACTTACGACAGTTTATTTATTTATTTTATATTTATTTATTTATTTATTACGGCTTTCCTAAGCCTAACTTAAATATATTTTACATGTTTATAATTGTCTTCTGGACTATGCAATCTAGAATAGTTACATCTATGTCCTACCGTAGAGTACTATGGATGGGAGACTTCCAGATCATGCGAACAAAGTGTTGTGCTAGTGTAGTATGTAGGCATTTTAAGCATGTTAGTAAAGCGCGAAGGCAACATCTGCACGGCGATGCACTGAGTTAATCGAGTGATGCGTTTCGGTATGTGCTTCGGCAACCTTTTTTGTATGCGTACAAGAGCTTGAAAGTATTGGCGCTCCATAGCAGAATGGTTTCGCTGCACTTCTATCGATGCTATGGAAGCCCGCCTGTCCAGCACTAAATTGGTAGTGTTCTACAATAATTGTACAATTTTTGTTTAAATTTACTGGAATGACATGATTTAATATCTTTCGGTAGTTCATTATAGGATTTAAGACCTTTATAATACAGATTACATTTGTCTGCTTCAGTTTTATAAGCCGGCAGATTAAAATCATTTTTATTACGAGTATTAACAGAGGGTATATCTTTTACATATTTTATATTAGTCCTCAAATACGCAGGCAAAGTTCCTTATATTATGTTTTTAATAAATTTCATGGTCTAATAAAAAAGTTGCTGTCTAATGCTAAGCCAATTAAGAGAGCATAGCATGTCTCTGATAGGTGTGGCATACCGTTTTTTGAGAATTGCAACGTCATCTACGTAAGCCGTAAGTTTTACGGGTCCCTCATCGAACCGTCTGAGCAGTTGGTTGATTACTAGCGTCCACAGCAGAGGTGATAGCACCCCTCCCTGTGGCGTACCCCTGTCCACTGATTTCGTGGCCTCGTACAATCCCCATTGTGATGTAATCTTCCTGCAATTTAACATGCAGCCGATCCATCTGGTTAAGGCTGGATGTACTTTAATGTAATTAAGACGATCCATAATCGCCCATTTAGAAACATTATTGAAAGCCCCGGCAATGTCCAAGAAGACTCCTAGAGCATATTCCTTATATTCCAGGGATTTCTCTATGCTTATTACCACCCTATGCAATGCGGTGTCTATCGAATTGCCTTTGGTGTACGCATGCTGTGTTGTGGAGATCAGCTTTTCATCCACGTTGGACTTTATGTACGCATCTATCAGCCTCTCAAAGGTTTTGAGCAGAAATGATGTTAACCTAATGGGTCTATAGTCTTTCGGATACACGTGACCGACCTTCCCCGCCTTTGGTAGGAAAGCTACACGAGTAGTTCTCCAAGAGTGCGGTACATGATTCAGCCTTATGCACACATCGAATATTATTTTAAGCCATTTCACGACCGCCATACTTGAAACTTGTAGCATGGCCGGGAATATACCATCTGGGCCGGCGATTTAAACTTAGGATCCGTCTTTACTGCCCATTCAATCTTGGTATTGGTCACCAAGCCCGGTACTATCCGTGATCGAAGTGTGAGTGATGACTGCTGGCTCTTCTAAATCGTCTCCCGATGGGAAATGTGTGTCGAAAAGCACCTTAAGGGATTCCTCACTATTACGTGACCATTCCCCGTTCTCTTTCTTGATTAGTCCCTGGACTATGTTTCCCCTTGCTAGGACTTTTTTCAACCGTGCTGTTTCGCTGGAGCACTCTATGTCCGTACAGAAACTTTTCCATGAGATTCTCTTCGCCCTGGAAATTTCACGCTTGTAGATCATCAGTAGAACCCTGTACTCTTCCCGATATACTTCGCTTTCCGCGATCGTTGCGAGCTTAAAAATTTCTTTTACCTGTCTTCTTAGAAGACTCAGCTCATTGCTCCACCATGGTGGCTTTGCTTTTCCTCTGAATCTTCTTAGAGGGCAAGCTTTGTTAAACGCAGTCATAAGCGTCCTTGTTAGGAATTTATTCGACTCCTCCAGTTCCTCCACATTAGCAACCTTTTTCGGTTGTCCCAGTTTTGTTTCTACCTGTTTCTGAAATTTAGTCCAGTTCGTTGCCTAGGGTTTCTAAAGGTTCCTCCCTTTTCTACCCTCTTTAAGGGGATGCTGAAGCTGATATACGCATGGTCGGAGAAGGATGGTCTGTCAAGAACCATTTAATCATACCTTGATATATCACGCTCGGAGCTCTATGTAATATCCTGAACATTGCTGGAAGTTGGACCAATGTATGTAGGGACATTTCCCCTGTTGGCTATCTGCAAATAGGTTTGCTGGATGTAACAAAATAGAGATTCGCCTCTCTCGTTCGTATCTGCTCCTCCGCGCATTTTGGTGCGCATTTGCATCTGCGCCTATTACCAACCGCCATTTGCGCCCTTCCTCCTGTACTAGCCTTTTGCACTCCATCGGTGGAACTTCCGCAGCATGGGACATGTAGCAGGATGCCAGGATAAACGCCTGCTTATTCTTTTGCTCAACGGCCACCACTACGAGGTCCTCAGTAGTGTAATTAGGCAGCATATATGCATGCAGCTGTTTCCTTACCATTACTACAGCTCGCACCCGTCCTTCCGTTTGCGCGTAGTAAACGCCAAACCCGCGCGCGCTTAGTCCAGAAAACTTTCCTCCCGATGAAAGCCACGGCTCCTGGATCAGTGCCATGTCAAACGAACCCTCCTCAAGGGTTAGGAGGAGTTCGCTCGACGCCACTTTACTGTGTTTGAGGTTTATCTGTAGGACTCGCAGCACCATTGAGCTGTTTGTCCCCCTCCAGCACCTTCGTCGTGACGTCGTCGTCCTCCCCTTGCCCTTTTGGTTTAGAGTATTCGAGGCCCCCTTCAGCCGCTCGTAACTGTTGTACCGGGTGTTCCTCTGTGCGAGTCACAGCGCCATTTGGCGGTTGATCCTCTTCAAACACCTTCGTGGTGACGTCGGCTACCTCCACCTGTCTTTTTCCTTTCTCTTAGGAAGATGTATTTGGAAGATGTAGAACTGACCTTCCTTCGTAGGCCAAGATACAGTAAGCACCTTCCAATCCTGTGTCGGTATGTTCGGATTCCGATTCTGCAGAAGTCGCAGTGTATCCTCAGACTTCATCACGCATGGTATCCATACCTTTACTTTTGGTAACGTGGGGATTTGCGCTTTATCCACCACCTCAAACCGCGCGTTCGTGCTTTGCCTTTGGAGGTTTGGTACCACTTCCTCCAGCCACCGCAACCTCGCGATGTTGTCGCACGCTATCATCTTCACACCATTATGCCATCCCCCGAATCAAAGGTTGAAAGGGGTTTACTTGGTTGTTTCCGCATCATCTTAAGCATTAGGCTAATAAGCTCCCTTTCTACAGGTCTCCGCCTTTCAGTAGTCATCTGTCCAAAAAGACTGCTACGATCAACCAGCGCCACAGTCAGTGACTGCTTTGCCACATCACTCATCCTCTCGGGAAAAGCCGGAGTCTTAGTGTTATCTCCCTTTGGCACCTCCGAGAAAGCCGGAGTCTTAGCGTTAACTCCCTTTAGCACCTCAGAGAAAGCCGGAGTCTTAGCGTTATCTCAGGGCTCTCGACGCTTCCTCCTCCTCGTACCGGTTGCAGAACCGAGGGTTTGTCGCAGCAAACCTTTTGAACTGCCATCGACCTATTTCTACCGCCTCATGGGCCCATTCCAAGCGCTCGATCTCCACTTATGTCAGGTCGACCACTGCTCCCAAGCGTTGTACAATTTTTAGTGCTGAACGGTACTGCGAGAGAGCTCTTTTACTTCCTCTGCTCCGTGCCCTTCTCCACTCTTCTACTCCGTTATAATTTGTGTGCTTCTCCAACACGGAGTTCATTGAATCAGCACTACTCTCGCTCCCCAAGTCCTACGCATCGCTTAATGCGTATTTGTCATCCTTGGCTTGCGACTCAGTCCTCCTCTTATCATATTCCTTATTACAATTAGGTAATGAGTCGTTCATCTTGGTCGTACGACCATCTGCCCGACAAGGCGGGCTCAGCGGTCCAGTATTATATACGGGGAAAGAACCGTCCGCCATATCAGCGCCCCTGACTGTGGTAAGGCCATCAATACTTCCCGAGGTGGCCCGGTATCAGGAAGGCTCCGTTCGAATACAGCCGAATTTATCCCCTGGCTGCCAATCGTCCAATAGGAACGGTCCGCATAACACCCTGGATTAGGGGGTTGGCAGTTCTTGGTCACCGACATCCTGCCGCCCTCCTATGAGGCGAAACCGCGTAGATGTCAGTCCTAAACAGCTCCGCCTCATAGTCGGGCGCTATGGAGTTCGGCTAAGCCCTCACACCAACGACAAGGTGCCTACCCTAGGTAGGGGAAAAAAAAGATGCGAGAAGATCAGCTGATGATATGTTCACACACTTTAAGTGAAAGAGGTCATTGCACTTCGCACAACATACTTTCGGTTGACTACGATCTGGTGAGTGAAATTACAAACCTCGGCTTTGTAGTCAACTCCAGTTTGACTTGTGTTGACCACGTTAACCAGGCTATAGGAAGGGTGTATGGCACACTGAGAAATCTGAGGTTATCGGCGATGTTTACTCCTCGTAACATCCGCCATAAATTGGCTGTTCAACTAATTTTACCTTATTTGGCATATTCCGAGTTGATATATAATAAGATAGATCCGCCCTCTGCTCATAGGTTAGACGTGGCCTTTAACCATATAACACGCTATGTGTATGGACTTTCGAAGTTCGACCACATATCTAGCCTTCTGGGATTTCAAATATCCGACTATTTCAAAGCCAGGAGCTGCATTTTCCGACTCATGCTCACTAAGACGCCCTTATATCTTTATAAAAAGCTTTCTTTCACAGTAGAATTCTATTCCCAATGCTAAAAGAAATAGTATAAGCAGGAGCAACTATAAGAATGTTATCTATACTATTTTTCTGATAATAGTATGTAGACTGGCCGTGTATTTGATCACGGTACTAGAATAAATTACATTTTAGCGTTTATGGATAGGCTTACAATATATATATATATATATATTAGGCCGGGTCGATTTGTGGGGAAGCAAAAAAATCGCCCATTGCTCTGTGAAAATCATATTCTAGGGATCAAAATAAGAAACTTTGCCGAAGGAACCCTACCTCTAAAACGAATTCTGATGTCCCCCCCATGTGGGTCGTAGGGGCAAATTTTGAAAAATCCTACTTTGAAATGCCTATGTTTTTATACTCAGTTGAGCAGAGCTCACAGAGTATATTAAGTTTGATTGGATAACGGTTGGTTGTACATATATAAAGGAATCGAGATAGATATAGACTTCCATATATCAAAATAATCAGGATCCAAAAAAAATTTGATTGAGCCATGTCCGTCCGTCCGTCCGTCCGTCCGTCCGTTAACACGATAACTTGAGTAAATTTTGAGCTATCTTGATGAAATTTGGTATGTAGGTTCCTGAGCACTCATCTCAGATCGCTATTTAAAATGAACGATATCGGACTATAACCACGCTCACTTTTTCGATATCGAAAATTTCGAAAAACCGAAAAAATGCGATAATTCATTGCCAAATGCGGTTAAAGCGATGAAACTTGGTAGATGGGTTGACGTTATGACGCAGAATAGAAAATTAGTAAGATTTTGGACAATGGGCGTGGCACCGCCCACTTTTACAAGAAGGTAATTTAAGTTTTGCAAGCTGTAATTTGGCAGTCGTTGAAGATATCATGATGAAATTTGGCAGGAACGTTACTACTATTACTATATATGTGCTAAATAAAAATTAGCAAAATTGGATGAAGAACACGCCCACTTTTTAAAAAAATTTTTTTTTTAATTCAAATTTTAACAAAAAATTTAATATCTTTACTGTATATAAGTAAATTAAGTCAAAATTCAACTCCAGTAATGATATGATGCAACAAAATACAAAAATAAAAGAAAATTTCAAAATGGGCGTGGCTCCGCCCATTTTCATTTAGTGTGTCTAGAATTTTTTTAATGCCATAAGTCAAACAAAAATTTACCAATCCTTTTGAAATTTGGTAGGAGCATAGATTCTATGACGTTAACTGTTCTCTGTGAAAATGGTCGAAATCGGTGGAAGCCACGCCCAGTTTTTATACACAGTCCACCGTCTGTCCTTCCGCTCGGCCGTTAACACAATAACTTGAGCAAAAACCGATATATCTTTACTAAACTTAGCCCACGTACTTATCTGAACTCACTTTATCTTGGTATAAAAAATGGCCGAAATCCGACCATAACCACGCCCACTTTATCGATATCGAAAATTACGAAAAATTAAAAAAAATGCCATAATTCTATACCAAATACGAAAAAAGGGATGAAACATGGTAACTGGATTGGTTTATTGACGCAAAATATAACTTTGGAAAAAACTTTGTAAAATGGGTGTGACACCTACCATATTAAGTAGAAGAAAATGAAAAAGTTCTACAAGCCGAAATCAACAGGCCTTGGAATCTTGGCAGGAATACTGTTAGTGTTATTGAATATATAAATAAATTAGCAGTACCTGACAGATGATTTTCTGGATCACCTGATCCACATTTGGTCGATATCGCGAGAACGCCTTCACATATACATATAAGGGCCACTCGCTTTTAAAACCCTCATTAATACCTTTAATTTGATATCCATATCGTACAAACACATTCTAGAGTCAACCCTGCCCCACCCTAATGGCGATATCTCGAAAAGGCGTGCACCTATAGACCTAATGCCCACTCCCTCTTAAAATGCTCAGTAACACCTTTCGTTTGATGCCCATATCGTAAAAACATTCTAGAGTCACCCCTGGCCCACCCTAATGGCAATATCTCGAAAAGGCGTCCACCTATAGACCTAATGTCCACTCCCTCTTAAAATGCTCAGTAACACCTTTCCTTTGATACCCATATCGTACAAACATTCTAGAGTCACCCCTGGCCCACCCTAATGGCGATATCTCGAAAAGGCCACCAACTATAGACCTAATGCCCACTCCCTCTTAAAATGCTCAGTAACACCTTTCGTTTGATACCCATATCGTACAAACATTCTAGAGTCACCCCTGGCCCACCCTAATGGCGATATATCGAAAAGGCGTCCACCTATAGACCTAATGCCCATTCCCTCTTAAAATGCTCAGTAACACCTTTCGTTTGATACCCATATCGTACAAACATTCTGTAGTCACCCTTGGTCAACCTTTATGGCGATATCTCGAAAAGGCGTCCACCTATAGAACTGAGGATTACTCCCTTTTAAAATACTCATTACCACCTTTCATTTGATACCCATATCGTACAAACACATTCTAGAGTCACCCTGGCCCACCCTAATGGCGATATCTCGAAAAGGCGCCCACCTATAGACCTAGTGCCCACTCCCTCTTAAAATGCTCAGTAACACCTTTCGTTTGATACCCATATCGTACAAACATTCTAGAGTCACCCTTGGTCCACCTTTATGGCGATATCTCGAAAAGGCGTCCACCTATAGAACTAAGGATTACTCCCTTTTAAAATACTCATTACCACCTTTCATTTGATACCCATATCGTACAAACACATTCCAGAGTCACCCCTGGCCCACCCTAATGGCGATATCTCGAAAAGGCGTCCACCTATGGACCTAATGCCCACTCCCTCTTAAAATGCTCAGTAACACCTTTCGTTTGATACCCATATCGTACAAACACATTCTAGAGTCACCCCTGGCCCACCCTAATGGCGACATTTCGAAAAGGCGTCCACCTATAGACCTAATGCCCACTCCCTCTTAAAACGCTCAGTAACACCTTTCATTTGATTCCCATATCGTACAACTAGAGACACCCCTGGTGCACCTTTATGGCGATATCTCGAAACGGCGTCCACCTAGGGAACTAAGGATCACTCCTTTTCAAAATACTCATTAACAGCTTTCATTTGATACCCATATCGTACAAACATATTCTAGAGTCACCCCTGGTCCACCTTTATGGGGATTTCTCGAAAAGGCGTTCACCTATAGAACTAAAGCCCATTCCCTTTTAAAATACTCATTATCACCTTTCATTTGATACCCATATCGTACAAACACATTCTAGAGTCAGCCCTGGTCCACCTTTATGGCGATATCCCTAAATGGCGTCCATCCATAGAACTATGGCCTACTCTCTTTTAAAATACTCTTTAATACCTTCCATTTGATACACATGTCATACAACCACATTCCAGGGTTACCCTAGGTTCATTTTCCTACATGGTGATTTTCCTTATTTTGTCTCCATAGCTCTCAACTGAGTATGTAATGTTCGGTTACACCCGAACTTAGCCTTCCTTACTTGTTTCTTTTTGGAGTTTATTTTTCTCTCTAGAAATTTATTTAGCCAGAACATATGTAAATGAAAAAATTAATTTAACTTAGTAATAGAAAAGAAATTAAAAAAAAATTATGAGAAATTAGCGTTTTTACAACCCCCTTTTAAAATCAAGGCATCACTGTGATGCATTTGCATGTCGTAAACATAGTTGTGTGGGCTTTTTATTCAACCGTTTTAAAAAATGAAGGTATTACTGTGACACAATTAAAAAAAAAAAATAAATGTAAGGCGCGATAACCTCCGAAGAGATCTAAGGCCGAGCTTCTCTTCCAATTTGCGTTGTGCTCCTCTTGATTTTTCCCTACAAATTGGCCGGACGGGACCTACATGTTTTATGCCGACTCCGAACGGCATCTGCAAGGCAGATGAGTTTTCACTGAGAGCTTTTCATGGCAGAAATACAATCGGAGCGCTTGCCAGACACTGCCGAGGGGCGACCCCGCTTAGAAAAATTTTCTTCTAATTGAAAAATCTTATTTCTAAAATTTTGATGTTGCTTTTCCCGGGAGTTGAACCCAGGGCATACGGTGTGATAGGCGGAGCACGCTACCATCACACCACGGTGGCTGACACAATTGCAGATCGTAAAATTGCTTGTGTTGTTTTTTTAAACCACCACAAGACACAGCAGGTAGAATTGAAATTGCCCCTACCCAAAAGTTCGACCCAAAGGGGGGGACATCAGAATTCGTTTTAGGGGTATGGTTCCTTCGGCAAAGTTTCTTATTTTGATCCCTAGAATACGATTTTTACAGAACAATGAGCGATTTTTAAATCGACCCGCCCTAATATATATATATCTGTTTATACCAGTATCATGTAGCTGTTTATTTTCTTTTTGTATTACTACTTATAACTATCTTTCCTTTCATGTTGTACTATAAAAAATCTCAAAGTGGCGACGAGTCTTGTAGAAACAAAGAAATCCAGAATAGCCAAGAACCAGAAATATTAGCAAACCCACTTGAAAAAATAAAGCTTAGAAATTATGTTGATAAAGAAGTTTAACAAAACGCTCGACACTCGCCTGGAGCTGAAAGGGGGAAGTAGTTTTAAGTGATCGCAATGATAAAAATGTTATCGATAGCGTTAATCAAAAAAACCATAGATACAATTTGCGCGGCAGAAACAATCTAATTAATGTTAAACAAATTAATATTTTTCACTTCGGTCATCTGGTCACCCTACCTTATCAGTTGTATTAAAAACTTAGTACATCATACATAAATATATAAGTTCATATACCTATGCATAAGTTCATTTTAAATTGAAATCGGAAAATAATTAAGATCCCACAGCCAGCGATCAACCTTATCAATGATACACTATCTACAACTAATTGCATTTATATTAGGGCCGTAACGGAACCGGAATCGGAAGTGTAAGCAGGGTAAAAGACATAAGATGTAAATATCTAGTATGTAGAGGAATTGAATAAAACAAATATATAAATTCCATATGATTTATCTTAGATCTAAGTCGGTGCGTCAATCGAAGCTTCTCTTTCAATGGAAAGTAAATTGTAAAAAAATTTGTTAAACATATTTTCCAATTTGCATTTACTCATCGAACGTTTCTACTGGTCAACATCCGAATCCAAACATTCGGAACCGACGTTTCCTAATAGGAATCAAAGCTCCGCAACATCCCTAATTTAGATCAATATATGTACATTAAGGTGTCCGTTATTTACCTATATTTCTTTTTTCTAGGCATACTCCTTTGTTAAGGGATATAAGAAATGTTTGCCACCGTTTTAATAAATAGGCACCGTTGTCAGGATATCTAAAGTATATACATTAACATTGTTTATTTAATATGCTGTGTCTTAAACTACATTTGAATATTTATATTGTTTATGAAATGTTATTTTGATGAACAATTAGTTTAATGAAATGATGAAATAATAATTATGGAACCGACTAGAAAACGCGGTGTATCTTCCACTCTCGCAAACTCTTGAATACTGCTCGTTGCATGTTAGCGCTGGCATCCACAGAGTGATTACAATGACAACCTACCCGCAAAGGGTATTTACTCATCCGTATAGGGTGATTCGTTAACATCTTGAACCTTTTGTTTAAAGCTCGGTAAAAAGATCATATGAAAACATTCAATAAACTTGTTTTTATTTTCCTCTTTTAAGTTAAACTTGAATAGTTTATATTCGGAATTTGTATTTTTCTTTTTTATTATTCATTTTCTTGTCATTTGAAAAAAATGTTATTTCAAAAAGTTTTATAAACTTTTTGTATTTTTTTTATGAATAAGAGGGGCAAGAGCATAGAGAAGCCCCTGCATAGTGGGCTAATAATAATTCGCAACTGTAATTAATTTTTCTAAAATATCGCGTGTTGTTTTTCGCATTGACAAATCATCTGATCTTTGGGGCTATCTCAACCATCAGCTTGCAAAACTACATACCTATATACAACATACGTATATATGACTTTATAGATTTCAGAAAAATTTAAAGACACATAACTTATTGAAATATGCACTTATGCATATACAAACCTAGGTTATTGGCAAGTTAAATTTATGAAAAATATTTATATATATTATTATAATCAATTAAATAAGCGATTGACGTACTTAGGCACATGCGTTAGAAGTACTTGTGACTTTAGCAAAGAAAATTGTTTTGGGGTTTCCTCGAAAACACACAGAAACGTTTCACTACATATTCAGAAAATTACAATCCATTACAGAATTTTAAAAATCATGTTCTGGGGTCCTTTTTTGCATCTCGATTGGAATAGAAGGCTCCATTTTATATTTAGAAAGTTATAATTTATATTCAGAATGAATGATTCAAATAAAAAAATTACAAGTAATATTCAGAAAATTAAAATTTTTTTTAATATTTTGTAACACCGCCTTGCTTCCCTTCTTTCTCTTTCCTATGGTATTGCTTCTCTGTTTCTTTTCCGACTTCCCTATTCCTCTGAATTCTCAATATTGCAATACAAAAAAATGTCCTTTTTTGACTACGCTTCAGATTTGAGAGACATGTAAGTTTTCAACTTGAGCTTTAATGTGACGTAAGCCTTTACGTTTGTTTGGAGTGGAGGTAACATGAGAGAAGGCAATTGAGGAGAAAGGCTAATATTATTTGCAAATAACTTCAATTTCCACAAACTACATTACAAATGCAAATAAGGCACATACTTGACAGTGGTATTTACACTAAGGTGGCCCTTATAAATTAAACTAGCAGACCCGGCAGACGTTGTTTTGCCCTAAATTCGGTCTATCTGCATACATTTTAATAAGCTTTTTCCGTCTAACTCTGCCCTACCCCTCTATACTTTTTCCTAATCTTTTTATTCACTCCTCCCTCCATCTTTTTCGCTTCATCTATCTCCATCTTCGTCTCATTCTATCTCTTTCTCAGTCTCCTTCTTCTCTCAATTTTTTCTCATTCTTCTTCATCTCTTATTGCCAGTCCCAGAGGGTGGTATGTATTTTGTTCCAGTCTCATTCCGAGTCTCAGTCTCAGTCCCAGTCCTAGTCCTAATCACAGTCCCAGTCCGTCTCTGGTATTCTTCCCGGAAAAAAGCATCGTAAATACTAATATAGGCAAATTTATATACGAAATTTCAGGCAAATCGAATAGGACGTATGTAAATAGGTATGTGGGTATTATTAATTCTTGTCTTTATTTCGGATTCGCATGCATATTTATCAATTTTGCCAGGTTGATGCGACTAAATCGAATATCACAATGAACTTTAGAGCTCTCAGCAACAGCTTTCAATTGATATCCATAATACACACACATTCTAGGGGTATCCGGGTCCTTGTTTTGGCCTATATCTCGAGGCCCTAGTCACCTAGCGGTGTAAAACTTACTCTGTACTAAAGCATATATCAACAGCTTCAATTTGATACCCATAATGTGAAAACACGTTCTAGGTGTATCCGGGTCCACGTTTTGGCCTATATCTCGAGACCCTAGTCACCAATAGGTATGAAAACTACCCTGTACTAAAGCACTCATCAACAGCTTCAATTTGATACCCACAATGTAAAAACATTGTCTAGGCGTTCACGGGCCCACGTTTGGCCTATATCTCCAGACCCAGGGGTATGAAAATTATCCTCTACTAAATCACTCATCAACAGCTTTCTTTTGTTATCCATATTGTATAAACACAATCTAGGGGTACCCGGTCCACGTTTTGGCCTATATCTCGAGGCCCTAGTCACCCAGGGGTATGAAAATTATCCTGTACTACGGCACTCATCAACAGCTTTCATTTGATATCCATAATGTATAAACACATTCTAGGGATACCCGGGTCCACGTTTTGGGCTATATTTCGAGACCCTAGCCACCCAGTTGTATGAAAGTTATCCTGTACTATAGCACTCATCAGCAGCTTTCATTTGATATCCATATTGTATAAACACATTCTAGGGGTACCCGGGTCCACGTTTTGGGCTATATCTCGAGACCCTAGCCCCCAGTTGTATGAAAATTATCCTGTACTATAGCACTCATCAACAGCTTTCATTTGATATCTATATTGTATAAACACATTCTAGGGGTACCCGGGTCCACGTTTTGGGCTATATCTCAAGACCCTAGCCCCCCAGTGGTATGAAAATTATCCTGTACTATAGCACTCATCAACAGCTTTCATTTGATATCCATATTGTATAACAACATTCTAGGGGTACCCGGGTCCACGTTTTGGGCTATATCTCGAGATCCTAGCCTCCCAGTTGTATGAAGGTTATCATGTACTATAGCACTCATCAACAGCTTTCATTTGATATCCATATTGTATAACAACATTCTAGGGGTACCCGGTCCACGTTTTGATCTCAAGACCCTAGGCACGTAGCGAAAAAAAAGGTAGACGTTGGCCGATTCTCAGACCTACCCAATATGCTCACAAAATTTCATGAGAATCGGTTAAGCCGTTTCGGAGGAGTTAAGCCTCTAACACCGTTACACAAGAATTTTATATATTAGAAGAAGATAAACGAAACAGATCCCTTCAGACGGTAATACCGAGGACAAAAATATCACACATTAATTTGTGTTAAAGTTTAGAATACTCTCTGAAAAATTAAAATATATTTTATGTAGTCGATATTAAATTGCATAGGGTGTCATGAATATAGAGAAAGCCCAGGTATACCATGAATATGGCCTAGGTGTTTTTCTGAACATTGCGGGGACTTTCAACAATGTCTTGAAACGAGCAATCATGGACACTCTCAACTCGATTGCAGTCCATCCGGTCTTAACAAATCAGAATGATCACGTTGCAATGGGGTCTATGCGAGGCCACAAAATCTGCAAACAGAGGAAGACCGCAGCGTGGGGTATTATCAGCATCGCTGTGAACCAGTCAAACTCACGGCGTATTCAGATGACATTTCAGTCATCATATGCGGTAGGTGGTTACCAATAATCAGCTGTGATGAATCCGGCGCTTCGGGATGTACATGTATGCGCATTTGGAGTCGGGTTAACCACCAAGGCGGAAAAACGGATCTAGTATTATTTACTAGGAAATATAAGGTTCGTTATTGGACTAAGCCTAAACTTATAGGGGTAACCCTAGAAGAAAAATACATCACAAAATATCTAGGAATTATACTAGACACTAAGTTGTCGTGTACACTTCATGTGGAAGAGATAGCGAAGAGAGCCCCCGTTGCATTGTATGCATGCAAGAGGATACACGTGGGACCTATCTCCTAAACTCTTTTACGGCAATTGTCAAGCCTATACTTTGCTATGGGGTTCGCGCTTGGTGGACAGTAACACACAAAAGTATTTATACCTAAACTAGAGGGGAGGGGGTATGCACATTATCAATGTTTGGCATGACGGGAGCCCTACAAACTACCCACATAGCAGCATTGCATTCCACTATGCACATGCCGCCTGTAGACCTGATGACCAAAAATATTGCGTGAGCAACTGCAACAAGGCTTAAGACCTTGGCGTAGCTTGAGTGCAGGCCTTATGGCCATAGCAGCATAGCGCCACCTTATATAGCGCGAACGGACTATATGGTCCCGTACCCGAGATTTGAAGGACATCTTGGGATCACAATAGAATCGGATGATTAGCGGAAGGGTGAGAAAACGGCGGAATACATTATGCACGTTGTTACCCCGATGGTTCCAAATTAGCGGAAGGGCCGGGTCCTGCTATTTACTGTGCTGATTCAGAAATAAGTAAATCCTGCAGGCTGCCACATCACTCCAGTGTCTTTCTGGCCGAAATTGTAGCCATGAAGAAAGCAGCAGAAGCTCTGATTGAAGTAAGGCGGTGATCAAGGCAATACTCTCACACACTACTTCATTAAGAAGTTCCCGGAATGCAAAGAAGCATTAGAGCTACTTCGCTCAGGCCGGACCATACATGTACACTGGCGTTTCGGCCATAATGAGTGGAAGGTAACGAAAATGCCGATCAGTTGACAAAGAAGCGTGCAGCACTCGATGATTCGACGGTAGATGTCCCAATCCGTATGGGAGAATCAAAAGGGAATAGGAGTATAATCCATCAAGCAAGAAAGGCGTAGGACACATGTGCAAATCCTCTAACGTTAGACTGACAAAGTTGCTTCTATCTCTAAAGAGAGAAGGTTTAAGGCTCATGATGGGCATACAACCTGGACACTGCCTTCTGGCGTCACACGCTTATAACTTAGGCCTCATCAGTAACTGTTCGATCTGCTAGGTCCTATAAGACTTTTAGTAGTCGAAAAAAGAATGGAGTTATTTTATAACACGTCGTCAAACAAACTCTGTTAACACTATGGATAAGTAGACCTCGATTATTGACTGACCTGTTCAACCCAAAATAATATTATAATTGGCGAAGTTATATATAAATTTTGGGGCTGATTGGAAACGGTTAAGCCGAATCCAAGCACAGATTGACCTATGAAGAGTCAATATATCAAAATCTGAACTTTAATCACTGTTTCTTATCGGTACCCAAATTTATATATGATATCGTCAACTGTAGTATTTTCGATTTTGTGTAATATTTTTGTGATACTAGAAAAACTCGGCTTTATGATTTATAAGGACCACCCTAATCAATAAATGGGGGAAACCTTAGTATTGTAAGTTTCGAATATTTGTAAGCAAAATACGATCAGATGTATTTGAATAATTGCCCACTCTCGACTCATATTTTCATTTCGGAGCGGTTTGGGGTAATTTTTTGTTTTTTATTTGGAAATATCTCCGCTTTCGCATTCGGAGTCCCGGGTCCAAAACGCGTCTTTTGACATCCCTCCCGATATTTTTGGACCACTTTTAGCAGTTGTAAGCTAAAGTAAAGAATTAGCATATTACGTTTTTACATATGCATTTCGGAGGCAATTTTAACATCTGGCATATTTACCCAGATAATACACAATCTTGTGCTTCACTTATTAATTTTTTATTCTTTTAAATTTAGTTTTAATTTTAAATGTCTTGGCGATGTAAATGCCTAATTGTATAAAAATGTAAACTGTACCCACATTAAGCTGGGTCGATTTATTAACCTATATCGCGCCATCGATTTTTCGATAGGTTTTGGGCTCAGGAAAAAAAGTTCCACTAAGCATACCCAAAGAAATAATTTTCGAGCTTGCAAAATTTGAGTTTTTTGACTTTTTGTTTTTTTGATTTTTAAGGTTTTTTTCATGACCTACTTAAAAAATTTTCATTTGATTTTAAAATTTTCCTGTATACCCTGTCCGACTCAAAATTGTCCGCTAAAAACTTTGGCGATAAGAGTTTTTTGAAAAAAAAAAAATATTTTTTGGGTTTTGAGGAGTGTTTTGGTGAAAAAATGTATTTTGTCGTCATTTGTTTTTTTACGGGTTTCTTCAGAAACGTGCAAAAGTGTTGCCGATGAAAACGAATTTGTCCCACTTAAAATTATGCGATAAAAACGTTGGCATTAACAGTTTTAAAAAAAAAATTTTTTTTTTTTGGTTTTTGGGACTTGTTTTGGTCGAAATCGATTTTTTTCATTTTCAAGGCTCCAAATCATTTTTTATGTATATGTTTCCGTTAAACCCACCAATACCCTGCAAAAATCGTTGGATCATGTGGTCCACTGGAGTACTTACCAATATACTCCACTGTAATGCAGCAATGGACCAACTCATGTTTCTATACGAACACATTGTAAGCCGATCATTGCTCGTTTTTAACGATTGTAATCACTACACGATGTTTATTGGACTGTGGGTACTCCATGGAGTACTCTGATGTAATGCGCAGCTGGAGTATATGGTCCAGTCCTAGGACATCGCAATGTTAATTGGACCATATTTTTTGTATGAATTGTGGCTAATTTTGGAGTACTCGGTTGGTCCATAGCGAGTACTCCATACATGCATGCATGGAGTACTCGCGATTTTTGCAGGGTAAGTGTACCAAAATTATCAGGGGACGAGCTGAGTTGATTTAGCCATGTCCGTCTGTCCGTTTGTTTAAACGCAAACTAATTCCTCAATTTTTCATATATCTTGATGAAATTTTGTAAGCAGGCATATTTTGATGGGGGATTTGACATTTGTCGGAATCGACCGGATCGGACCACTATAGCATATATTTCTGCCTCATTTTAACAGCTAGCAACATCAAATTTTACCACAAGCTTACTGGGCATAGATGGTTGTCTGATGGTGAACTTATGGGTGGGTTTAACGGAAACATATACATAAAAAATGATTTGGAGCCTTGAAAATGAAAAAAATCGATTTCGACCAAAACAAGTCCCAAAAACAAAAAAAAAATTTTTTTTTTGTTTTAAAACTGTTAAGCCAACGTTTTTATCGCATAACTTTAAGTGGGATAGGAACTATGAGACAAATTCGTTTTCATCGGCAACACTTTTGCACGTTTCTGAAGAAACCCTTAAAAAAAAATGGCGAAAAAAAAAATTTTTTCACCAAAACACTCCTCAAAACCCAAAAAATATATATTTTTTTTTGTCAAAAAACTGTTATCGCCAAAGTTTTTAGCGGACAATTTTGAGTCGGACAGGGTATATATGAAAATTTTAAAATCAAATGAAAATTTTTTAAGTATGTCATGAAAAAAACCTTTAAAATCAAAGAAAAAAAGTCAAAAAACTCAAATTTTGCAGGCTCGAAATTTTTTTTTTTATGTAGGTAAGTAATTTCCAAACTCTTGGCAGATAACTTAAAGTTAAGGGGTAGCACAATTCCATTGAAAATGCCCAGGATCGGGTTTTTGTTATTTTCGAGAGCCATGCCAGACAAAACTTTATTTAAAATTGTTAACACGCTATTCTTCTTCTAAAGTGTATTTATAACAATTAATTGAATGGCAAAAATGTTTAGAAACGGGCGTGGCACCGCCTCTTATTTGATCATGTATTGGCTACCGTTTCTGGAGGCATAACTCGAAGACCGATTGACATAACTAACACATTTTTAAATGGGCGTGTCAACCTCTTTTGACCAATGAAGAAGAACTGACCTGCTTAAAAAAAACCCACTCATTTGCATCAGGTTAATACTTAACAGCATTTATTTCTCTTTTTGATCCAACTTTCTCACTTCACACATATTAAACATCATCCTGTGAGTTTTCTAGCTCCGTACCCCGCTCAGTTCTCACTAGAATGATATGGATCATTGTGAGCCTGGAGAAACAGAGGTTTTGATATTTTTGTACAAATGAGTAATGATAGGCAGATGTCGCCGCTGTGTTTCATTTAAAACTTGAGGATAAAGGCCAAGCAGATACATCTATTTTTGAAAAGGTAGGTTTATTAAAGGAAGCGTTGCCAAACTAAAGACAAGAATTAATGAATTGATGGGTTTGATGGTGAATGAGGACAAACTGAATTACCTGCTGTCATCGAGCAAAGAGTCAGCGCATTTGCGCCGTGGAAACCACGCTACTGTTTGGCAGCCACAATTTCGAAATAGTAAAAGTCTTCGTTTATTTGGGAACCAGCATTAACGCAAGCAAGCAACACTCTGAAATCCAGCGAAGAATCACTCTTACCAATAAATGCAAGGTACGCAATTGAAAAGTAAAGTCCTCTCTCTGCAAACGAAAATCATGCTCTACAAGTCACTTATCGTAGCCGTCCTGCTATATGGTGCAGAAGCATGAAGCAGTACAACATCAGATGAAGCGAAGATTTACGAACCTCTACGCCTTGGCGATGGCAAGTACCGAAAAAGATTTAATTATGCTCCGGCCAAGAAAATATTTTTAACGGAACCCGCCTATGAAAGCAGAGGAAGAGGCCGGCCCCCACTCCGCTGGAGGGACCAGATGGAAAACGATTAAAACTCCCTTGTTGTGACCAATTGGTGTCAGTTGGCGGAGCGTAGAAGCGATTGGCCGCCTTGTTGGACGGATATAACCGTTTATACGGTTAAGCGCCAATTAAGTAGAAATAGAGGGCTGTAGTACAGTTCATTTAGTTTCAGTTTTTTGACACTAAGTCTTGTCAAAAGGGGGGTGTTTATTAAATGTATGTTGGCCGATTTCATTAGAAGTATTCATATTTATAAAAAATAAGGATATATATTTTCTTAACAATAGTTAAATTGTTGTTCCAGTAATGGCTATTTTGAAAGTCAAATACGATTGACATAAAGATGGTTTTCGCAAACATAATGCCTTTTACATTTGTGTATGCTCCTTTATTAAAAAAAAATGTTTATAAAATAGGCGTGGTCCTTTACAAATATGGGAGAAATATGTGTACCGAATTTTGACTTGATACGTCAATTGGTCTCCCGATACGTTGGAAAATACTTGATTGAAGAATGGGAAGTGCCACGCCCATTTCTAAAAATTGGTTTCCTTTTTCATTTTCTTGTTATAAATTCACTTTAAGTAAAACAGCATATTTACAACTTGCTTTAAATCAAAACCAAAAAGTTTAAACTTACTTCTAAACATCTAATATAAAAAATAAATCATTTGTGGAAGGTGCTGAAAAACCTATATTCTTTTCCATAACATCTTTTATACATATGTATAAGTGCTATGATATGCTTTGTTATATACATAGATGTGATAGATCAATGGGTAAAGTGTGCGACTTTGATCCAGAGCAATTCGACTCGAAACCTGCCAAAGGAGCTCACAACTCACCCATTTCCCCGAAAAGCTGTAGAATCAGGTTCAAACTTTTAATCGTGCAGTCTTAGCAGTTATCGATGCAGTTGGCATAAAACTAGCATACCAGGTAGTTAAACCAGGCTGAACAATTCTTAGATTTATATGAGTTTTTAAGCGGGGATTAAACCTTATTGCTTTAAAGGTATGAAAACATTTATTTGAAGCAATTTTGAATTTTTTATAATTTACTTAATAATTTGGGAGAAATTTAAACAACGTGACATCAGGACGGACAAGGCGACAGCTGTTTCGATTATACCTTGTAAACCTCTTCAAAGCCTTTCTCGGGAGTGGGATTTGATATAATAATTCTCGAATTACACTTCGGCCATATAAGCAAGCGCATATATAGCGCACTATAGTGCAGTCTATTATGCGCACGGCTTATCAACAAAATGCTTAAACTAATTTAAATAGAATAACAAGCGCAGTCATTACAATGTCAAGCCTTTATTAAAGGAAATGAAGAAGACAACACAATGAGTAACGCATTTAGACTGCAAGATTAACGGCTGAATTCTGTAATTCAGTCTCATCTCAAGTCTCTAAATTTAGAGGCAATTTTTGTGACTTGAGATGATTTCGGTATTCAGTAAACGAAATTCACCAAAAAGACAATTTATTCATACATTGAACAAATAATATAGCAATGCATTTTGTCTACATAACGTTGGGTGGTATTGTGGCTGAACTTGCAAAGACGCCGTTCACACTTTTTTATCGAAAATCCCAAAGTGTGTAGGATCGAATCTCAGCGGCGCCACATAGAGCTCGATGTTTTTTTTTCAAGTATTTTCTGTTTTTAAATTTTTTCTATGCTTATTTTAATTTAAGGAATAAAACAACATATTTAAAGCGTTTTTCGCAAATAATTTTCATACTTTTTCTGAAATTTTCATGTTTGTGATCTGCCCCGGCCCAGCTCACAAATTAGTGATTGCTTTTGTGAGGCTGGAGACGCGAGAAAGCTTACAGAATGGCAAATTGTCTCAAAAGTGATTTTCACCCCAAATAGTATCTAATAGTGACTAGAGACGGCTTATTGAATTCAGCTGTAAGATTAACTTAGTTGGATAGATACGTTTATTAGGGTGGGTCGATTTGTATGGACGAAAGTTAACCGATATCACGCCATCGATTTTTCGATAGGATTTGGGCTCAGGAAAAAAGTTCCATGTTCAAAAAATAATTTTCGAGCCTGCGAAATTTCATTTTTTTCTGATTTTGTTTCCACTTTGATTTTTAAGGTTTTTCATATGTATCCCTGTCCGACCCAAAAATGTCCGCTAAAAACGTTGGCGATAACAGACTTTACAATCAAATGAAAATTTTTTGAAAAAAACCCTAAAAATCAAAGTGGAAAAAAAGTCAAAAAAATTAAGTTTCGCAGGCTCGAAAATTATTTTTTTGGATATGCGTAGTGGAACTTTTTTTCCTGAGCCCAAATCCTATCGATGGCGCGATATCGGTTAATAAATCGACCCACCTTAACGTATATACACCTGCGAGCCCAAAAAAGTATCAAAATTTATCAACAATTTTTTATTTTATTTTCGTGAGTTTTATTAAAAAAAAAACTCCAATAAACCTTGTTAAAGATTTGTTATTATCGTCATACAAATAATAAAGAAAATAAGTTTTTGAGTACATCAATATTAATCAATATTAGACTATTAATCAATATTAGACCAAAAAAGTTTGTAAATTCCAAAATTTTTCACAAAGTTACATAAAATTTTTAAAATATATACTTCAAAACTTTTGAGTATATCAACAGACGATTTTCGATTATTTCTACCAAAAATTCGCGAGGGCGAGAAATTTTTGAAAATAAAAATAAAGCTTATGTATGTTTTAGGAATTCTTAAAAACCTATTTAGTTTATTATTATACGATGTTAAACTTTCAAAAAAAATATTCCAAAAACTTTTTAAAATATTCATAAAATATTTACACTTAGAATTTTCAGAAACTTTATGATTATATCAATAGATAATTAAAGACTTCATAAAAAATTTATAAATTAGCGAAATTTTGGAAGATTTTCATAAAAGTTAGAAAATGTATGCTATGAAAATTGTCATAAAAATAATAAAAAATATAACCAAGAAATTTCGAAAACTTTTTCAGTAGATATTTAATAGATTTTGAATTTTTTTAACTAAGGCACGAAAATGGACAATGTATTTTTGAGAAGCTTAAAACTTTTATTGGAAATTTTCAAAATTAAAAAATTGTTTAAGTATGACAGTTTTAGACTTCTCAAAAACTATTCGCACACTAGAGAAATTTTTTAAAATTTTCGTAAAAATGTACCATGGAATTTTCAACATTTTTTTGAGTATATCATAGATAATTTTAGTCTTTCAAACAAAAACTTGTCAATGAGAGAAATTTTTTAAAAAAATACACTTAATTACATTCGAAAATTTTTAATTTTATTTTTATAACCCCAATTTTTGAACTAATGACTATTATGCAATTATCTTCAAATTTGTTATTCGCTAATCGGAATCAGCACCCAAAATACATATTGGTACATGGATCTACTTAGTTAAGTCTGTAGACTACTTTTTTTTTTTGTCTGCCAGTGTAATTTATGTTGCTATTTTGTGCGCACTGGTTCATATACCTAAAGTGGTGTCTCACTTAATAAAATGCTATTTGTTTTCTGAATGACCTGATTATAAGATATATTCACATACATACATTTACGCCCCGATTCTAGTGTGGTAGCAACATTCTTCACCACGGTAACGAAATCATGTGGCAACTTTTACACCCTTTTGGTATTCTACCCGCGAAAGTAGCCGGATAATTTTTTACCCACAAAAGTAGGTGGTTACATCGAAATAACCACACAACAGCTGTTTTTTAGAAAAAGGCAAAACTGAAAAATAAAGAATTGTAAACGCAAATAAGTAAAGATAATAGTAAAAAAGTGTTGCCTCTTGCTATACATATTTGTTTACATTATGTACTTTCACAGAATAAATAATATACCTATGTCCAAACTTATCATGCATAATATGCATATACACACCGTCCCGTTTATTCGTTAACCTCGTATCTACAAGTGAAACATTTTCGGTAAAGCGAACACGGTTGTCCTACCATGTTTTCATTTGGGACCAAAATTCATCGAAAAAAGGACCAAATTTTTGTTTTACTTTAGTAGTATAAAATACTAAATTTTAGGATGTTTCCATATAAAATTTTACTAAACATAGTGAGCACTTTCCTTTAATTCAAGCTGAACAAACAAATATATGTGCATGCAACCAAAAATGATACTATATTTTGACATAGGATAAGTATATGTCTTCCACCAACCAAACGTTGTGAAACCTAGTTTTGGTCACAAAGCTCTTGGTTCTAGCATTATGTTGTTGATTGCAATGAAATAAAATGTATAGTGCAGTTAGGTTGTAGTAAGAAACGGTTCAAAATTTGCGTTCTGGTGTTGCCGAACTAAGTATGTGGAAAACTCAGTAAATCATAAATGAAACTAGGCAATTTTGTTAGTGCTATTTTTATAGATGCTTACTTTTTCCCTTAACGTTTAAACTTCATGTCAGAGCCTAGATTCAGTAAGTGTGAGTTTTGATCCCAGGCCTCAGGGGTTCTGCTAGCACCTACGGGAATAATTTTATACAAAAAATTTCTTTAGAAATCAAATCTCTTTTGCATTTGCTTCCTTCTGTCTTCGAGTTAAAATATTTCTTATGCCAAGATACTTAGTTTTCAATTACCTTGCGTGGCTTAACACCACAATAGTCCTGGAATTCCTTGAACTCATTGAGCTGGGTGAGAAAGATTTAAATATCAAAGTGCCAAACGACAAGTAATGCATAGAATTTCTTTGTATACATTTTGAAAGTGTTAGGCTAACGGCAGAGTGCTCGCTATAAGCTATGCTAAGTGAGAAGAAATTTTTATTTTCATATATTTTACATAGTGTTGTATAACCGATCGAAATATCTAGCCGTTATTAATATTATTATAAAACAAGAGTTTGTTTTTTATTAGTCGGTTATTTCATCAGCAATTAACGACAATGTGTTTACCAACACTTTTCTTTTTAGTGCCTTGCATAAATTATATCCTAGGTGAAATGTTATTGTTCTGGTACATTTTACTGACCGAGCAATTTTTTTGTGGCGACAGTTCCATTGAAGTAAATTCAAAATTATATGGGGGCTAACGAAAGTGGGGCGAATTTTTGGGCAATATTGTGAATTTTTACCTGAGTGAAAAAGAAAGAAAAGTACCAATCGTGGCTACTGCCTAAAAAGGACCAAAATTGAAGAAAAGGGACCAGCGGACCAAATTGGGTTGGAAGGGACCATTTTTGGCCCAAATGGACCAAAGTGGCAACAGTGAAAGCGAAGAAAACTACCTTTCAAATTTCCAGAATCGCGAATAAAAGAACTGGTAACGATATTCGGTTACATAGTCTTCTGGGAACTATTGTACCGGTGACGCTCACAATCGGGGCGTTACAATGCAATTTACATATTTATAGTTACATTAGAAAAACTTTCTGCTAATTGAAAAAAAACTTCTTTCTAAAACTTTGACGTTGCTTTGTCCGGGGCGTGAACCCAGAATCTTCGGTGTGGTAGACGGAGCGCGCTGCCACCACACCACGGCGTCCGTGGTGATTCGGCAGTGATTTGGCAAGCACTCCGAGTGTATTTCTGCCATGAAAATTTTCTCAGTGAAAACTCATCTGCCTTGCAGATGCCATTCGAAGCCGGCATAAAACATGTACATATGTAGGTGCCGTCCCGCCAATTTGGATGAAAAAGTAAAAGGAGCGCGACGCAAATTGGAAGAGAAGCTCGACCTAAAATCTCTTCGGAAGTTATCGCGCCTTACATTTATTTATTTTTATTTACATCATCAAATCAAATTTAGTTAAAAATTTAGATTATAAAGGTTTTCGTGCAAATAACTGTGTTTGGTTTAAATATTAAAACCAGAGAAGTTTGTTTTAAACCAATTTTAAGATTTTAGACTTATTGTTCAGTTAAGTTTAAAATTTAAACAGTATAAAATTAAAAAACGCTGTAGTAAATAGAAAAGTTGTCAATTTAGTACAAAAATATTTTAAAAATAGCTTAAACAGATAAATAGTTTAGGATTTGGCACAAATTGTTACAACCTAATATATTATATTAAAGGTTAGAAGAACAATTAAAGAACTTGTAGGAAAAAACACAATTTCGTTGTGTCGAAAAAATAGTTTCCGCAATTTTTGACATTCTTTCAGGTAAGTGGATTTGATTATGAACCTGTTTTTCCTCCTAATACAAGTAGCTACAATATAATATAAAGATATACATACAACTTTGTTTTAATAATAAAAAATTCCGTTAGATCACATACCTAATGACGATTAATGACATGTGGGTTGTTTTAAATTGTATTTTTTTTAATTACAGGCATATGTAATGCTAACGAGTCTGTGAGGAAAAATTTAGTACTTTTTCCATTGAACATATAGCTGCGAACAGAAAAATAGTAGTGAGAAGTTTTAGCAAATTTCTGTAATTTAATTCTTTTTATTTTTGATATTTTAAGAAAAAACTTCTAAGCATCTCCTAACTGAAACTATGCAAACCAAACTCAAAAGATTTTGAAGAAAACGGAAAAGCTTATGCAAAAATTTTCGACTTTTTATCAGGAGTTTTCATCAATCACAAGACGAACAGACTACCTGATTCCCTATCTGCGCTTCGAGGGAGATCTTAAGGCCACAATAGAGGTGGACGGTTGGCGCAAGGGTGCGCAAATGGCGGACGAGGCGATACATGTGTACTCAGATGGTTCCAAAGTAGTGGAAAGAGTAGGGTCTGCCGTATACTGTGCTGATCCGGGAATAAGCAGATCCTACAGGCTGCCGGATTACTGTAGCATTTTCCAAGCGGAAATATTAGCTGTAACCAAAGCAGTAGAAACCCTGGAAGAGAATAGCTTAAGCTGCAACCGTGTTAACTTTTATATTAACAGTCAATCATCAATTAAGGCAATAATCTCGCATATCAAAGCATCTAAATACGTGTTAGAGTGTAAGCAGTCTCTGGAGACAATCGGGACAGGGAGAAGCATACATCTATATTGGGTCCCAGGGCATATGGGAATAGATGGGAATGAAAAAGCGGACGAACTAGCTAAAAAGGGCGCATGCGTTGAAGCTTGCTCCGTAGACGTCCCAATTAGACTGGGCGAGATTAAGCGAAGGCGAGAGGTGCACATGATCGACCAAGCGGGAAAGGCGTGGGTTCAAGCGCGGGGCTGTAAAGTGTCGAAGATTATGTGCAGGTCTTACAACCTTAGACTAACAAAGTTGCTTCTATCATTAAAAAGAGAGGACTGTAGACTCATGACGGGTATTCTGACTAGACACTGCATTCTGGCGTAACATGCCTTTAAATTAGGCTTGGTCAGTGTTAGCAGATGTAGGAAGTGCGGGTTGGAGGAGGAAACGATCGAGCATGTTCTATTGCCACGCTAAGACTCCAGCTATTAGGAGTGATACAGCTGTCAGATATAGAAGCAGCAAGTGGCTTAAGTCCTAGGAAGCTTCTAGTATTTGCCAAGAGAACGGAGTTATTTTATAACATAGGTCCTGGTTTTTGATACGGTTTTTCAGTTTGGTCGTTAAAACAAACTTCTGGTAACACTACGGACTCAATCAGCCTATGTGAGGTCCTCATGGACCGGCCAGTTCAACCTAACCTAACCTATCAGGAGTTTTCTGATTTTTTTTGAGTATGCACAAAATTCTAATTTTTTTTTTCTAATATGAAAAAATCACCCTTTCTTAACTTATACTTGGTTAGACTAAAATAAAATGTTTGAAATTTTTGTAAAACTTTCCCGAATTTTTGCTAAAATGTCTTTGAGATTGGTTTGTTTCAATTATATTTAAAAAAAATCGAGAATACAAAAATATAAAATACATCGTTGTCATAAGCTAATGCGATGTCAGGGGAAAAATAAAAAACAAAACAAAATAAAACAAGTAAGGAAGGTTAAGTTCGGGTGTAACCGAACATTACATACTCAGTTGAGAGCTATGGTGACAACATAAAGGAAAATAACCATGTAGGAAAATGAACCGAGGGAAACCCTGGAATGTGTTTGTATGACATGTGTATCAAATGAAATGTATTAAAGAGTATTTTAAGAGGGAGTGGGCCATAGTTCTATAGATGGACGCCATTTAGGGATATCGCCATAAAGGTGGATCAGGATTGACTCTAGAATTTTTTTGCACGATATGGGTATCAAATGAAAGGTGTTAATGAGTATTTTAAAAGGGAGTAATCCGTAGTTCCATAGGTGGACGCCGTTTCGAGATATCGCCTTAAAGGTGGACCAGGGGTGACCCTAGAATTTGTTTGTACAATATGGGTATCAAAAGAAAGGTGTTACTGAGTATTTTAAAGGGAGTGATCCTTAGTTCTATAGCTGGACGCCGTTTCGAGATATTGCCATAAAGGTGGACCAGGGGTGACTCTGGAATTTGTTTGTACGATATGGGTATCAAATTAAAGGTATTAATGAGGGTTTTAAAAGGGAGTGGTGGTAGTTCTACAGGTGGTCCTAGATATCGCCATAAAGGTGGACCAGGGGTGACTCTAGAATGTGTTTGTACGACATGGGTATAAAATTAAAGGTATTAATGAGGGTTTTAAAAGGGAGTGGTGGTAGTTGTATAGGTGGTCGCCTTTTCGAGATATCGCCATAAAGGTGGACCAGGGGTGACTCTAGAATTTTTTGTACGATACGGGTATCAACGAAATGTGATAATGAGTATTTTAAAAGGGAGTGGGCCTTAGTTCTATAGGTTGACGCCTTTTCGAGATATCGCCATAAAGGTGGACCAGGTGTGACTCTAGAATTTGTTTGTACGGTATGGGTGTCAAATTAAAGGTATTAATGAGGGTTATAAAAGGGAGTGGTGGTAGTTGTATATGTGAAGGCGTTTTCGAGATATCGACCAAAATGTGGACCAGGGTGACCCAGAACATCATCTGTCGGGTACCGCAAATTTATTTATATATGTAATACCACGAACAGTTATCCTTCCAAGATTCCAAGGGCTTTTGATTTCGCCCTGCAAAACTTTTTCATTTTCTTCTACTTAATCAGACCAATTCTGAATATTCTCGCGGATTTTTTTATTCCCGCGGAAAAATTCCTCCAATTCTTTTCTCCTAGGGAGAAGAATAATTGGGGAATAGGAATTTCGGATTTTCGAAGTCAGCTGTTTTGTCAATTGAAATTTCGTTGCGCATTTCTTATTTTGTTTAAAAAATTGCAAAGTTTAATCATTGTTGCTAATTTGTTTGAAATTAAGAAATAAGGTATAAACAATGCACATTATTGCATTTCATGTGGTATTCACTGAAATGAGTAATGAATTGGTGCCACAGTAACATCAACAGAGGAACATAAGAAGAAGACCGGCGGGATAACACAAATCCGCCGGAGTTGCCTGCATTCATTCTGCAAAGCAATTTTCTGGCGGCCAAGTCGAGTTGAGTTCGCCTTTCGCCATATGCCAAAATCTATTTAAGCCTTCTTAAAAATCCTTGCGCAATTTCTGGATGGCTGCATCAAATATACCAAGAGCTCTTCTTTGCTTATGATATACTTTTCTACTTAAAATAAAGACTATTGTGGTTGTTGTTGTTGTTGTTGAATTAACAGTGAGAATATTGTGGTAGAATGTACATTCATATTTTAGCACAAATTTGTACAAATAAGTGTTCTTTCTTAAAATAATCAATTTCTTCTAACTATTTTGATGCATTCCCTTTAATTTAACTAGTGAAAAAACTCCTATGAAATGGCAGAGAAATCTCCCTCTCCCTCACATTCATAATACCTACTTTTCTCCCATAACCGGTTTCCGATTTTTCGAACATTGTTCAGAATAGGAGGAAAGGGAGAAGTGAAAAAACTCACAAGGAATTTTTATTTAGAATACGAGGAATGGGAGAAGGGAAAAAACTCGCACGGAATTTTCGTTTAGAATTGGGCTGAATATGGTAGGTGTCACACCCATTTTACAAAGTTTTTTTCTAAAGTTATATTTTGCTACAATAGATCAATCCAATTACCATGTTTCATCCCTTTTTTCGTATTTGGTATATCATTATGGCATTTTTTTCATTTTTGCAATTTTCGATATCGAAAAAGTGGCCGTGGTCATAGTCGGATTTCGGCCATTTTTTACACCAATATAAAGTGCGTTCAGATAAGTACGTGAACTGAGTTTAGTAAATATATATCAATTTTTGCTCAAGTTATCGTGTTAACGGCCGAGCGGAAGGACAGACGGTCGACTGTGTATAAAAACTGGGCGTGGCTTCAACCGATTTCGCCCTTTTTCATAGAAAACAGTAATCGTCCTAGAATCTAAGCCTCTACCAAATTTCACAAGGTTTGGTAATGTTTTGTTCGACATATGGCATTAAAAGTATCCTAGACAAATTAAATGAAAAAGGGCGGAGCCACGCCCATTTTGAAAATTTCTTTTATTTTTGTATTTTGTTGCACCATACCATTACTGGAGTTGAATGTTGACATAATTTACTTATATAAACTTTTCTTTTCAAATTTAACTTTAAAAATTTTTTTTTTAAAAAGTGGGCGCGGTCGTTCTCCGATTTTGCTAATTTTTATTAAGCATACATATATTAATAAGAGTAACGTTCCTGCCAAATTTCATCATGATATCTTCAACGACTGCCAAATTACAGCTTGCAAAACTTCTAAATTACCTTCTTTTAAAAGTGGGCGGCGCCACGCCCATTGTCCAAAATTTTACTAGTTCAACTCACCTACCAAGTTTCATCGCTTTATCCGTATTTGGTAATGAATTATCGCACTTTTTCGATTTTTCGAAATTTTCGATATCGAAAAAGTGGGCGTGGTTATAGTCCGATATCGTTCATTTTAAATAGAGATCTGAGATGAGTGCCCAGGAACCTACATACCAAATTTCATCAAGATACCTCAAAATTTACTCGAGTTATCGTGTTAACGGACGGACGGACGGACATGGCTCAATCGAATTTTTTTTCGATACTGATGATTTTGATATATCGAAGTCTATATCTATCTCGATTCCTTTATACCTGTACAACCAACCGTTATCCAATCAAAGTTAATATACTCTGTGAGCTCTGCTCAACTGAGTATAAACATTTAAAAAACTTAACTCGTTAAGGTTCGTACATACGTCCTTATGATGCATTTAGCTTGAACACTTTGAGCCCAAATAAATATACATATATGTATATATAGTATACATACATACTACATTGTATACGCTAGCATCTATATATGTATGCTTCTATACAAACATACACACATCTGTATGTAGATACATAAATGATTTCATTCTACACACATCAGCTTTTACTATTCTTGTTGAGCTTTTGCCAAATCCACAAGCACTTTTTCAAAAAGCTTTAAGTTATACACGCTTCGGCCAGGGCTGCCACTAAGGAACTTTAATATTTTCCTACCAAAATGCAATCAAACTTTTTTTTCCAAAATATGAGACTAGAGTCTTTGAGAAATTTATATACAGTGACGGCCACATAATATAAACCTTTTATTTTAAGATTGCATTCACATCTGCTTTTATGTTAAGCTGTTTTATTAATTTTCAATTAATATTTAATGCTTTCTCTTTCCGATTTTCTAAAAGTTCAAGTTTAATACTTAAAACGAAATTCACAGCAGTTCAACGAATGCCAAATATTTGACACCCACATTTTTAATTTTTTATTAGTTTTTAAAATTTTTTCGGTTACGCGGTTTTGTTACTCATTCAATTTGACCTCAACAATGTACAATGTGTAAGTTATAAAACGTTTTCGACTACAATTTAATTTTGAAAATTCTTTTTGTAGAGGATGTTGCTCATTCTCTTCCATACAATGGCAGAAAATCATGTCAAAACAAAAATTTTGTCAGAGGCGGACCTCTTAATTTTAATTTAATTCACGGAACTTGAAGTTTTGCCATTCAAATATCGCGGGAACTAGTGTTTTTATCATTATTATTTGATAAAATGAATACATGGATCATATTCAGAATATGATAGCTAACAAGTTCCTTGGGTGGTATTTGAACATATTAAGGCAATTCACTGGGTCCACTATTCATAATATGTTCTATGATTTTAAAAGCCTCATACATATGTATATGATTTCTTCTTGTTTCATATATAAAATTTGAACAATACATATATTTCAGCAGCCCATGTATGTATGTATTATCAAAAGTGCTAAGTTATTGTCAAATACATAATTTATTTATTGATTTTTAAAAGTTTCAAAAAATACAATTTAGCATCGAATAAATGCTACATATAAGTAAAAAGATTATCGGATTTCTGAACTTAGATTTTGTAATACCTTTTACTGATTTCCTTTCTTACGGATATTTATAAAAACGACATACAACTCAGTGTAGTATTCGTAGAGCCGTATTTTGAGAAATATTAGAAAGACGTTACGAGTTGTTCTTGGCGCTGTTGACAAAAGGTCAATATGCGGCAAATAAAGGATGTTATTTATTTAGAAGTGATTATAAAGTTAAACCTACCAAAGCTCATAACGTTCTACCATCTTAACAACGGGGGAAAAACCTACCAAATTTGGTAAGAAACGCCCAAAATGGCAAGACTGATTCTAGGTGGTATTTATAACTTTATTATACCATTTGTTCGTACACAACTATATAAACGAACAGCTTGGCTATTATGATTCTCAACATGTTCATAAACCTCTATACCTAAATATTACATTCTTGTTGGCAATTACTTTGTGCCTAAAACTAAATGTAAGGAAAACCCACCAACCTTGCTAACGCTTTGGTTGATGTGCTTCAAGGCAATAAAGTGGTGGTATTTGCTGCCACTTTATGAAGCGCAAATTTTTGTAAAGGTACAGGTCGTCCCTTTGAACTCATGCGCTCACTACTTTTCGAGTCGTAGAGTTTGGGTGAAGCGATCTGCCTGATAATTAAATTAATCAAGTCCCAAGGTCAACAAACTAATGCAACTTTATATAGTGAGCTTCCTTTTTCGACCAGATCCAGAAGACTCACGCAGTGCACGGACTTTTAAAAATTGTATCCAAGAAAACAATAGCTACAGTTTATATTTGTACAAAACAATTCATAACTTATTGTAAAACAAATAAAGCCATTTCACGGAAATAACACTTGTAAAAAAGACGTAAACGAAAAAATATGATACTTGCTTTTTCCCAGTATTTCGAGCTTGAAATACTGACGAAAATTTACCGAAACGTTAAATTACAACAACAATATACCAATAACACCACCACAAAATAACCGACTTCGGTATGTTATCGTTTACTTAAAACTTTTTTATTTTCGTTCAAAATTATTTACAAACAACTGATGAAAATAGCGCAGGAAAATATTTGCGTGCTCATTTATTTCATAAACAAATTTATTTCTTGGCTGAATTTGTGGCCAAATTTTTCGAAATTTGTTAGTTTGGTTAGTGTCACCTCTTAATGTTATTTGGGTGTGCTTTGCAATTAAATACGTTTACCTAATGATCGCAGTATTTGGTTTCAATGCAAATATATTGAAATGTTGGTAGATCTTTGGGTTGACGTGGTAGAAAATGAAAATAGACTAAAAATTTGGTAGATCTACCAATAAAGTGGTAAAGTCCGTGCACTGGACTCACGTCAAGAGCCCGCCGAAGTTAAATAAATAAAACAGCTGATCCAACCAAGCTTATGGTAATTGGTCAATGGTACCATAGCTTAACGCCATACCCAACCAATTGGTTTTTCGCCATATCCATAACCTATAAATATTTGCGTTGGTGGAGTATCAACTTTGTGGATATTTCATTATTGGTTTTGGATACGTTTTGACGAAGTGACTTATATTATTTGTGGAATTTGTTCGTAGTTTTTTTCATTTTATTTTTTCTTGTGAAATTGTCACATATTTTAGGTTAAGGCTCCAATAACTGGATATGGATAAGTAAAAATATAGTTATGATTATGTCAACTTTGCCAGATCCTTTACGATAATCGACACTCATCACCTTTTTGTCGACTTCAAAGCGGTTTCAGATAGCGTGAAAACAAGTTTCTTATATGATGCATTGTCGGAATTTAAGTTCCCTGCAAAGTTTACATATAAGGTTTAGCCAAAAACTATGAGCAGCACAGCTCGCTCAGAGCTAGGTCAAACTAAACGATGCTTCAGGCAAACTTTAAGCTAATGCTGTAGCTGCCTTTTGTTTTATAGGCCTATTGATAAAGGCTTCTTGCTTCAGGCCTATAACAATAATTTTTATGGTAAATATTAGGGTGGGTCAAATTTATTGTTGAAAAGGCACATACAGTTTCTGAATCTATGGGTCATACTGAGTAATATTGTCCATGGGACCATAGATCTGAAAAGAATTTCGAGCCTCACTAATTTTGTTAGAAAATTTTATATCTCAATCCGAATCCGAATTTGACATTTATTTTCATGTATTTTATTTGTGTGAACCGCTATTCGGATTGGGATATACAATTTTCTAACAAAATTGGGGAGGCTTGAAATTCATTTCGACCAATGGTCCCATGGACAATATTACCCAGTATGACCCATAGATTCAGAAACTGGATGTGCACCTTTTTCCCCCTTTTTTCCCCATACAATTCGACCCGCCCTAGTAATTATTGTTTTTTTATACCTTTCATGAACATGAAATGGTATATTAACTTTGGTCGGATGTTTGTAACGTTGAGAAATATAGAAGATAGACTCACCATTAAGTATACCGAATTGATCAGGGCGACGAACTGAGTTGATATAGCCATGTCCATCTGTCCGTCCGTCCGTCTGTCTGTTTGAACGCAAACTAGTCTATATATTCTAATATATCATAGAAGGTATGCTGAAAAAATCACTTTGATCGGAGCTATATATAGTTATATCACATACAACCGATCGTTCAGATAGAAAGATTTTTGGTCATTTCTCCCTTAATTTAGAAAGTATAAACGTGAAACTTGGTGATATTTATTCTAATATATCATAGAAGATTTCCTGAAAAAATCACTTTGATCGGAGCTATATGTATATAGTATATACCTATGCTATACAACCGATCGTTCAGATAGAAAGATTTTCGGCCATTTCTCCCTTAGTTTCCAATATAAAAACGTGAAACTTGGTGATATATATTCCAATATATCATAGAAGATTTCCTGTAAAAATCATTTCGATAGGAGCTATATATAATATATATCCCATACAACCGATAATTCAGATAAGGGGTTTTTTGCCATTTTTTTATATTTATCTTGAAATCGTTTAGGTATGTACATCTATCTGTTTACTATATATTTCTTATCTTATACAGCGCATTATTTGGAGATTATGAAATATTATTTTTCAGCCCCATTCATGAAAGGTATGAAGTCTTCGTCACAGCCGAAGAAAGTCCCGTCCTTACTTGTTTTTTTTTTAATTTTTCTATAATTAAACAATTATTTTTTATTTTGGAAAAGAAGATAGAACTATTTTTCAGACACTTGCCATAGCTGCGCAGATAGATCCATTTCGAAGGTAGCTAAGCCTTCATCATTAGTGCACTTTTGACACACTGCGCTGCCCATTTACATGCCAACCTAATAAAACCGCACTGCGTTTTTTTAGCGCACGCAAACAACCGGCGTTTTGTGCCCAACCCAAATAAGCATGCGTTGCGACAAGGTAAAGCATGTGTGCAAACGTCAAATCTAAATGTCACGCAGAACAAAAATTGGAAATCGAGTTAGGTTTTCACGCAGCAAATTCAATTGCTCTAATACAAGTTGTATGTGCATGAGACATTTTTGACAGAAAATGACTTGTGTTCGTTTATATTAGGTTGGCATGTTAGAAGCACAGCGGTCTCTGGACTGGAAGTACTTGCTGTCATCAGAAAAAAAATGGGCGCGTTGGCGCTTTAGCAGCCACGTCACTTTTGGCGGATAGAAATCGAACGTAAAACAACTCTTGCCAACGAGTACTTTTTGAGGCATACTTATATGGGAACTCAAAATTGTCAAATGTAGCAAATCTTAAAGTAATATTTAGCGGGAATTGTCAGAGAAAAGTTTACAAAACTACGAGAAGCCTTATTCGACATGAGTAATCGATAACTCGATACTGTGCCCTTGTAATTAATACTTTAAAATTTCCTGCTGTAATAGGTAATCAACCACGAAAAATAGACGGTACTTAAGCAAAGCTCTCGAGCATTGACTCGTATGGGAACAACCCTATTCTAAAAGGGGTCGCCGCCGAAATCGTTTCGCCGAGTGTATTTCTGCCATGAGAAACTTCTTATTGTCATTGATATTAGAAATAAATTACAAAATTTACAAACGGTGATGGTTACTAGAACATGTTTCTGAATTTCAATCCTTCATCACCTAGCTTCTCGGGAGTTGAGTATTGAACTCGAACTCAAAATGGCAGTGTAAATGCCTCTATCTACCCATCCACATAAATACCCCGCCGCATGATTTGCAATTGATCTTTAAATATTCCTTTCTTTGTTGCTATTGCTTTATACACCATTTGGTACATATTGGTATTCTTTATGTTTTTATTCCACACCATTTGGCACCATAGCTCTATGCCAAGACGAATGCATACCAGGTGGTGGCAAAGTGAATTCAACCAATTCGCCGTGCAGAAGAATGTTAAGTCAAAAGAAAATTTTAATTGATTTCGATTAATTGACATATTAAAGTACAAGGCGCTGTATGGAAAATAATCAAGAAGAAGCAATCACAATTCGAATTCAGTACCAGGTGTTGTTATCCCAACAGCTGATTGCTTCTTCTTGATTATTTTCCATACAACGCCTGGTACTACAATATGTCAGTTAATCGAAATCAATGAAAATTTTCTTTTGACTTAAAATTCTTCTACACGGCGAATTGGTGGAATTCGCTTTGCCACCACCTGGTATGGATTCGCCTTGAGCAATCAGCTGTTGGGATAACAACACCTGGCCTTGCTGATTGCTGAACGAGTTCGTGAGTGGAGCGAGCAGTAATGAGAACTCTCAAACCGTTATTTGGTTAGTAAAGCGCACGTTACTCATACTTAAGCGCTCGTTACTCACATTAAGCATATACTTGACTTGACCTGAGAACTGTCACTTACGTTTCTGTTTAATGAACTTTGCATGTAACTAATTACCCAAAACTTAGAAAAACTTAACTTGACTTTGGTGTCTGTTGATTTTTGATTTTCTACGTAAGCTCTAAGTGGCGTTGGCATTTTTGGATGCCATTTACGCTTTTAAAGTTTAATTTGATAGTATAATTAATATTTTGGCATTTATTTGAGTGCAAATAGGGTTATTTTCGTTTTTCTTAAAATTTTTGGGAAAATAAAGTACAATGCAGATCGCATGTGCTAAGGAAAGTACAACCAAGGCTTAGTTGCCAATTCAAGCATATGCTAAGTATGAGTAATGAAAGCTTGAGCCAATTGGCAGGTTGGTAGATAATTGCAATAATTGTTGACCGTTTTGTTACGCTTTGTTAGCATTATTTTATTTTTACGATTATATTAAGTTTTTCGTTTGTGAGTAACCATAGATCGGTTTTGGGCACGCGAAATAAAATTAACAATTACGAGAACTTTGCAATGACATTTGCAGTAAATAGTACATATACATATATGTATACATATACATTACATACAGTGGTGTGTATTGCAATAAGCCACCATTTGTTTCTATCTACGTGTACTTAAATCAATCCCGAGTGATGCAACTCTTGAACCTCACAGCACGAAAGTGAAAATTATGCTGATGGGGCATTCGATGCAGATGTATTTCTATTACACATGTCTTTCATGGTAGAGATGTTTCAGGGACAATATATGCACACTTATGACCGTATTTTAGATTATTATAAATACGATGTTAATAAAATTTTCTTACAATAAAGATTAAAGTACAATTGGTTGTTTAACTGAGTAGCTATAAACATACTATTTTTATTATTTTTGTAATTATATGAATTTATTGCATGCACCTGAGTCGTAAATATGCGTATTAGGGTGTTTAATATTTAGGAGATTTTTCTTTTTATACTCAGTTGAGCAGAGCTAACAGAATATATTAACTTTGATTGGATAACGGTTGGTTGTACAGGTATAAAGGAATCGAGATAGATATAGACTTCTATATATCAGAATCATCAGTATCGAAAAAAAATTTGATTGAGCCATGTCCGTCCGTCCGTCTGTCCGTTAACACGATAACTTGAGTAAATTTTGAGGTATCTTGATGAAATTTGGTATGTAGATTCCTGGGCACTCATCTCAGATCGCTATTTAAAATGAACGATATCGGACTATAACCACGCCCACTTTTTCGATATCGAAAATTTCGAAAAACCAAAAAAATGCGATAATTCATTGCCAAAGGCAGATAAAGCGATGAAACTTGGTAGATGGGTTGTCGTTATGACGCAGAATAGAAAATTAGTAAGATTTTGGACAATGGGCGTGGCACCGCCCACTTTTACAAGAAGGTAATTTAAAAGTTTTCCAAGCTGTAATTTGGCAGTCGTTGAAGATATCATGATGAAATTTGGCTGGAACGTTACCACTATTACTATATATGTGCCAAATAAAACTTAGCAAAATCGGATGAAGAATACGCCCACTTTTTAAAAAAAAATTTTTTAAAAGTAAAATTAAAAAAAAAATTTAATATATTTACTGTATATAAGTAAATTAAGTCAAAATTCAACTCCAGTAATGATATGATGCAACAAAATACAAAAATAAAAGAAAATTTCAAAATGGGCGTGGCTCCGCCCATTTTCATTTAGTTTGTCTAGAATACTTTTAATGCCATAAGTCGAACAAAAATTTACCAATCCTTCTTAAATTTGGTAGGGGCATAGATTCTATGACGGTAACTGTTTTCTGTGAAAATGGGCGAAATCGGTGGAAGCCCCGCCCAGTTTTTATACACAGTCCACCGTCTGTCCTTCCGCTCGGCCGTTAACACGATAACTTGAGCAAAAACCGATTATCTTTACTAAACTTAGTCCACGTACTTATCTGAACTCACTTTATCTTGGTATAAAAAATGGCCGAAATCCGACTATAACTACGCCCACTTTATCGATATCGAAAATTACGAAAAATGAAAAAAATGCCATAATTCTATACCAAATACGAAAAAAGGTATGAAACATGGTAATTTGATTGGTTTATTGACGCAAAATATAACTTTAGAAAAAACTTTGTAAAATGGGTGTGACACCTACCATATTAAGTAGAAGAAAATGAAAAAGTTCTACAAGGCGAAATCAACAGCCCTTGGAATCTTGGCAGGAATACTGTTCCTGGTATTGCATATATAAATAAATTAGCAGTACCCGACAGATGATTTTCTGGATCACCCTGGTCCACATTATGGTCGATATCGCGAAAACGCCCTCACATATACATCTAAGGGTCACTCGCTTTTAAAACCCTCATTAATACCTTTAATTTGATATCCATATCGTACAAGCACATTCTAGAGTCACCCCTGGCCCACCCTAATGGCGATATCTCGAAAAGGCGTCCACCTATAGACCTAATGACCACTCCCTCTTAAAATGCTCAGTAACACCTTTCGTTTGATACCCATATCGTACAAACATTCTAGAGTCACCCTTGGTCCACCTTTATGGCGATATCTAGAAAAGGCGTCCACCTATAGAACTAAGGATTACTTCCTTTTAAAATACTCATTACCACCTTTCATTTGATATCCATATCGTACAAACACTTTCTAGAGTCACCCCTGGCCCACCCTAATGGCGATATTTCGAAAAGGCGTCCACCTATAGACCTAATGCCCACTCCCTCTTAAAATGCTCAGTAACACCTTTCATTTGATTCCCATATCGTACAAACACATTCTAGAGTCACCCCTGGTCCACCTTTATGGCGATATCTCGAAACGGCGTCCACCTATGGAACTAAAGATCACTCCCTTTTAAAATACTCATTAACACCTTTCGTTTGATACCCATATCGTACAAACATATTCTAGAGTCACCCCTGGTCCACCTTTATGGCGATTTCTCGAAAAGGCGTTCACCTATAGAACTAAAGCCCATTCCCTTTTAAAATACTCATTACCACCTTTCATTTGATACCCATATCGTACAAACACATTCTAGAGTCACCCCTGGCCCACCTTAATGGCGATATCTCGAAAAGGCGTCCACCGATAGACCTAAAGCCCACTCCCTCTTAAAATGCTGAGTAACACTTTTCATTCGATACCCATATCGTACAAACAAATTCTAGAGTCAGCCCTGGTCCACCTTTATTGCGATATCCCTAAATGGCGCCCATCCATAGAACCATGGCCCACTCCCTCATAAAATACTCTTTAATACCTTTCATTTGATACACATGTCATATAGCCACATTCCAAGGTTACCCTAGGTTCATTTTCCTACATGGTGATTTTTCTTATTTCGTCTCCATAGCTCTCAACTGAGTATGTAATGTTCGGTTACACCCGAACTTAGCCTTCCTTACTTGTTATTCTAATCTTTATAGAATTGACGCTTTCAAAAATACGACTTTTTATACGAAATACGGAGAAGAAATCATTTTTTGAGTCAAACTCGATTTTGCAGTTTTAAAAGCCTTTGCTACAAAAAGATTGCCTGGGTTACTGCCGTCCGATCAATAGCTTTTAAGATATAGCATGAAAAAGAAACACGGTAATTTCTTTGGGCGTCACAAGTAGTAAATAACGCGGTAGAAGTAAGAGTCATAGTTGGAGTACATTAATACGCTTTTCCTCTAACACGCATGTACGCTAGTACGCGTATATGTTTTTTCACGTTGCGCCGTTACGCTACCACGCATTTACGTCCAAACGATAAACGCCTACAAGCTAATATGCTGTTGCGCTCATGTGTTAGAGCTTACATGGATAAAAATTTCAGCCTGCGTTTTTAACCATTCATCCATTTAAGAAATTTTTCGAGCTCACTCCAACTATGTTTTATTGTAAACAGCTATATCGGCAGCCAGCAATAACCTTTGTAGGGCAATTTATTCATTTAGAAGTATTGCCCGCGATCGTAAATTCGACAAATCTAATATATATGATAATGGATATCAAAATTAAAGGTTTTATAGAGATTTCTTGACATGGGACATTCAAATTTGTCTTTGTTTGGGATGTGCCACAGCTCCTGACGCATAATTTCTACTTCTCAGGACAACAAGGTGTTAATATGGAGTGTTTCCAATTCAAATACTAACCAGGCGTTTTTTGTATTTTACATGGCATATGAAATAAACTCGCCAGACAAAGTTTTTACTTTGCGTGTTGTTAATATTTTAGGTTATTGTGTTGCCTTGTCGATGCTCTATCAAAATGCATCAAAAAGTCATATTTCCATTTTAGCTATATCTAGCAAAAACAAATGCAGATAGCGTGTTTACGGATATACATACACATCTGGGAATTTTACATTGTATGGTAGGTGCCACACCCCTTTTTTCAATCTATCCCAATTTTCGTTAAAAGTTTGAAATTATAATATTAACAGCTAAGCTAATTTCCAGTAATATGAGCTAATTGGTTCCGGAGATATACGATATGGAAATCAAATTTGTATGCGAGGTGCCACACTACCTTTTCCAATTCCTCCTCAATGTTGCGCATCTGTCTGCTAAGTATAACTGCGCTGGTAATACCACCCTCAGAGACATTTAATTTTTCATTTATTGCTATATATCTATGTAGTATCAGATGCCACGTCCCCTTCATACCAAAATTACACCCTATGTACTGATGGCTCTATTTCCTAAAAATTGGTGTACATTTCATCCAAATCGGCCGAATGGTGCAAAACGGGAGTTGAAAAAATTGTATGTGGCGTATTTATATATGTAGATAGATCTTGAAAATCAAAAACAATAGCAGCTCTTACGGACTAAAACAAATTCTTTAAGTATACCACAAAACAGAGTTAAGTAAGGGAAAATAGATTTTGAAACAGAACAACCAAGCATAATTGAATTAGAGATCTCGTTGATCTCGCTCAGAGCACGCAATTTTCATAGGCCGGGTCACATATGTGGAAGCATGCTGGTATAAGAAAATCAATAAAGTACAGCAAGGAGGGGCGGTCAATGTCACCGTCAACAACTCCAACTTAGAGACAAATAATGCGTTGTCCTTCTAATTACTAACGATTGTAATGGGGTAATGTATAACGTTTGGGTATACGGATCTGAAAAATTGATGCTGTTACCCCTTATGCCTATAGAGACATACACGCTGGAGATAATGTAATTAATATGGTTAACGAAGGAGAACGAGGAGTTGAAGATGACACCTAGGCCATTTATCCCAAGCAGGGATGGAAGAGGAGCAACTATGACACTGTAATTCCTAGGTAAGACATTGGGAGTTTTAGCAAATGTAATATGTTAGCATTGTTAAGATTTAAAAATAGATGCGAGTCACGGCACCCGAGAGTTAATCTATCTCTGTATGCCTTCTTGTAGACGCTGCGCATCTTCAAAGGTTTTAATAGTAGAATAGAATTTTAGGTTATCAGCATAGAGTAGGAACTCCGACGAGTTGAAACAATTGCCAATAGTATTAATAGGTCAGGGTGCACTGGCTGTTCCGTAAGAACCTCACATAGACTAAATTAGTCCATAGTTACCAGAAGTTTGCTCAAATACCAAACTGAAAAGCCCTTTTAGAAATCAGGAACTATTTAATAAATTATCTCCCACCTCTTAGATTTACCTATGCTACTTGTATCTTCTAGATCTATATCATAAATAAATAAACAAAATGAAACGAAGGGTACCAAGAAAAGCTTAGAGAATACACCCTTGATCGATACCATGCAGCATCTATTCATGTAGTAGGAACACAACCCATTGAGAAACGTGGGTTGAAATCCAAGTCAAGCTAACTTTCGCAGCAACAAATTGGCATTCACAAAGACTTCGAAACTAAGAGATTGGTTAAGACGAGGCTAAATCCGTACCGATCAATCTGAGTAGAGCTTTCCCCTCCATTTATATATATCCGTAATAATGTAATATCAGGTAAGTCGTAGATCACCAAAATTTAGGATTGCTTGATTACTAGAATGACTATTATAGTTTGGGGAAACTACTTCATCATATGTGAAGTTGGATTGCAACAACTCTAAAAACAAATTAGCAATGGCTATGGAAGAGTCAATTGTCAGTGTCAACACACATGCAAAGGAGGCCGGACTAAGCATCAATACAGCGAAAACCAAAGTCATAAGATGCGGCTATAGTATTTCATCAAGGCCATTGACGCTTACGGTTGACGAAAATGAAATCGAAGGTGTAGAGTCCGTTGTTTATCTTGGTAGTATTGTCTCAAATAAGAGCGGTGCAGATGAGGACGTTCAGTCTCGCATAAACAAAGCAAGAATGGTTTTTGGGCAACTGGCAAACGTGTGGAGGTCCAGCCAAATATCTTTAAAAACGAAGCTTCGACTGTTTAATTCGAATGTTAAATCAGTACTGTTTTATGCTTGCGAGACGTGGAAAAGCTCAACTTCAATTCAGAAACGTCTACAAGTTTTTATTAATAAATGTCTGCGCCGAATCCTGAAAATTCGATGGCCGGAAAGAATTTCAAATGACGACTTATGGTCTAGAACAAATCAACCTAAGGCTACCACAGAAATAACCAAGCGTAAATGGTCGTGGATTGGTCACACTCTCAGAAGACCTCCAGTAAATATAGCCAGACAAGCATTGCGATGGAATCCACAAGGAAGCCGACGACCTGGTGCACCTGCGAAAACTTGGCGCAGAACTGTGGATAAAGAACTCGAAGACGCAGGATATACGTGGAATGACATCACAAGAACTGCACCTAACAGAATAAGATTTAAGTCGGTGGTCGAGGCCCTATGCTCCAATAGGAGTTGAGGAGGATGATGATGATGATGATGGAAGAGTCCCAGTTGCCAGTTTATCATCCAGAAAAACAGTCTCCTAAGATTTAACAATATACCAGAAATTTTTGGGGTTATATTTAATAGCAGCTTCCATCTCAAGTACATAATTTCATAAACAAAATTAAAGTTCTAAAGAATAAACATATCGTAAGCTTAATGTGATAATGTGCTAAGTCACTTTTTACGAATTTTACAGGAGACGAAAAAAAAAATGAATAATTTTTGAAATAACCTTTTTTTCAAAACTGTGAATGAGGATAGCTTAGTTGCAATACTTTTGAGTGTAGAAGCTTTGAAAAAGATAAATAGAAATAATGTATGCTAACCCAGACACTATTTTATGACTTAGCACAATTTCGGAACTTAGGGGGTGGGGAGGGCGGGATGGCCTAGAAGGTTTAATGTGGTCATATAAATCGTTCCCGAGATGGTAGGGCTAGTAAATTAATAGTGCTTTGTTACCGGAACGTACCAGATCTATATCCAGCAAAGGACCATCAACATCGGTAACACTCCCCTAAGCCTTCGGGGAGTGTCTTTATCGCTAATACAACAACAACAACAACAACAACAAAGCATGTACTTTTAGACTGAATGAATTAAATAAATAAATAAAATGCGCGCACAGGTTGACTTAGCACATTCTTTTTAACAGCTGACGACTTAGCACATTTATACATCATTGCCCACAGCACGTAAAAGTGAAAAATTAAAATATTTTTTTTTGTGATCCATGTATTTTGAATTCAGTTTTAAAACTGCATTAAAATAAAATTTTTGAAAAAAAGTGACTTGGCACATTTCCACATTAAGCTACTGTGTACTACGTACGGCGATATCGAAATTTTAGCAGTTTATGAATTTCACTTCTTCATCAGCTAGAATTTCGGATCCCGGGTACACCTGCATTCATACTGGTGTTAAGGCAGATTATTAATAAAAGGTGTATCCCTAGTTCACATGTTTCATTTAGCCGATTTAGCATTTTTCAAATATTGTGATTTAAAAAATGGCACTTGACCACGAGTTATATAACACAAGACGGACTCAGGGCTATATAATCCAAAACGCACATTTTCTTTTCTTATTTTTTTGCCCACAACTGTACGAAATAACTGTTGATTCTTTGATTCAATTGGATTTGACACGCCAAATAGAGTATCTGAAACCAGCTGAGCGACAGCTTTAAGCGTTGTAATTATGTAATATTTAATTTATTTAGTATGGAATTAGCCAAAAATAAAACGTAAACAAATAACAAAATTCAAATTTTCAAGCCTTGAACTCACATTTGTTGATTTGCTGTTTTAGTAATTTTTTGTGCTCTATTAAAGCGCTTTTCGCGATTTCTTTTATTTATTTTTTTTTTCAATGCAAATACAACCTAAAATTTTTGATTCACAATAATAATTTGTCTTAATTGAAATTATGTCAAGTTTTAAGCTAATGTGTTTATATGACTATAAGAGTGTTTGGTGAGGTAAGGTAAATTGAACTACGCGGTCAATGAGATACCTCACATAGACTGAATGAGTCCGTGGTGTTACCACAAGTTTGTTTAACGATGAAACTTAAAAATCCTATCAAAAATCAGGGCATATGATCTATGACACTTTGCAGGCCAGCTCTTGGGTCCACGTGTTTCCCGCTTGGGACGTCTACGGAGCAAGCTTCGATGGATGCGCTCTTTTTAGCCAGATCATCCGCTTTTTTATTCCCATCTATTCCCATATGCCCTGGGACCCAATATAGATATATGCTTTCCCCTGTCCCGATTCTTTCCAGGGATTGCTTATACTCTAACACACTTTTAGATGCTGTGCTATGCGAGATTATTGCCTTAATTGCTGCTTGGCTGTCAATATAAAATTTGACTCGCCTACAGTTCAAAGTATTTTCTTCCAGTGGTTCTACAGCTTTGTTTACGGCTACTACTTCCGCCTGAAAAACACTACAGTGATCTGCCGGTTTGTAGGATCTGTTTATTTCCAGATCAGCGCAGTATACCGCAGACCCTACTCCTTCCGCTACTTTGGAGACATCGGTGTACACGTATACCGCCCCGTCTGCCATTTGTGCACCCTTACGTCAAATATCCACCTCTATTGTGGATCTAAGCGAAGATACAGAAGCGCGGATACAGAATCAGCTAGTCTGTTTGTTCTGTGATTGATGGCGCTTTACTATTACGGCCCGAGGCACTGAGCTTCGTTGCAGTTGTTAGCGTTCTTTGCCACAAAGGCCTGCTGCAGGTGGAATGTGCAGAATGGTATACAGTGCAGCCGTAGGGGTTGTATTCAGGGCTCCCGTAATGCTTAACATTGATAGCGTTTATACCCTCTCAAATTGTTTGAGCTGTGCTCTTTTTTTGTAGTTGAGCACCAAACAAGGACTCCATAGTATATGATAGGCTTTACAATCGCTGTTAATACCCAATGAGAAACAGAGTGCAATAACCCCCGGTGGCTGTATAAGCGTACCCTTAGAGGTAGAAACTTGTGCAGCGAGACAAAACTAGGTCTGCCAGATCTTCCATATTTAAAAGTTATGTGAAAGCCACACTATTAAGAAATATTTCCACCATTACAAGCAATATTGCTATTTACAGTGGCGTTTGTAGCCAGCAAATGTGGTGAAGTCAAAGTTAAGGAACATCCACAACTGGGCATATTTTCGCTTTCACTCGAGGTAAAAATATGGTATTCCAAGAAAATGTGGTTAATTTTTTAGGAGACAGCCAGGTAGATGTGTAGATACAACGTATTTTTTTTTAAATGTCAATTAAATTTGTTAGCGACAGTACTAATTATTTAGACAAATGAAAACAAATTCAAAACATTGCTTTTGAATGTGGAAATGTTTCCATTCCATTTTGTATTTCAAGAAGCTATACCGCTAACGCAAAATTACGTTATAAAAATGAGATTGAAAGACTGCTAAGGGATCATCTTTGTCCCTTTAAGTCTTCTATGAGATCATAATCTCACTAGCCGGCTATTTTGGGATATCAAAAAATTTCGAGATATCAATTTTTTTTTGCACTTTTTTATTATACCTGTGATAGTTACTTTGAAAAAAAAAAAACATAAATATTGAGATTTAATTTATTTATAGGTAAAAACTTAAAGAAAGTTTTAACAAATACATTTTTTATATTTATTATTTGAATTTTTTTATGTAATGCTCGATAACCTCCGAGGAATTTTAGGCCGAGCTTCTCTTCCAATTCGCGTCGTGCTTCTTTTAATTTTTCCTACAAAGTGCGTGCCAAACATATATGTAATACTCCTTTATGACTACTACTGAACTGTGCAGCCTACAATACAGATATGTATACAACGAGAGAAGGAGACAAAATCTCAAGGCTATCGTTAAATTTTTGTAAAAAAGGCGCTTAAATATATATATATTTCAACAAGCCGTCTTGATTCTATCAATATTGTACATTAGGCTATTTCGTTCAAAAAAGGAAAATGAAGGTACAAAAGAAAATAAAATGTTCCACATATCAAGGGCAATTGATAGGTGAAGAAATGCCTTTACTTTCAGTGCACAAAAATAAAGGTACGTTTGTCGCACCATCTGTGGACGTATGTAATATTTGTATAGTGTCAGAGAAAGCTTTAAAACAAGTTCTCAAGGCATGCCCAATTGGAAATACAAAATTAAGTTTAATATATAAAATTTTTGAAAATACAAGTGATGCATTCTCCAATAGTATCATGGACGATCACATAGCCATAGAAAATTCATTTAGCAATGACATCTTTAATAATCACCGGCCGCAGCTGTGCAAGGAAGTAATAAGCTTTTATTTGGATATTCGCAGCCAGTGAGTACTGGACTCATATTTTGTTTACCTCATCAAAAATTTACATCATTGAAAAACTCAAAACCTTTTAAGAAATGCTTGTTGGGATGTATGTATATGTATATTTTCATACATGTATATTTGAATTTTTTTCATTTTAAAAATATGAATTCTTCGCCTTGTTTTTTTTTTTTTTTTGCTAGTTATGTAAATAATGTACTTTGTATGGCTGCAGCCCATGTTTAAATAATAAATACATCAAACCTTGTATTGTATTTGTTGGCCTTTTCATTGTTTAATCGACTAAACTGAGATTTTATAACAATTAGTATGTAGAAGTTGGGTAAAGGGGATAGTGACCCGTTGTTACCCTTTAATGCTTTTTTTTACACACCCTACTATAATTCACTAACACTAACAAAGCCCGCGCATGCGCAGAACATACATTTGCACAGTTTCAGCAAATAATGATTGACAGAAAATTTGCACATTAGGAACATAAGAAAGTATTGATATAGAAGTATTATATATATGTTGCCAAATCACTGCCGATTAGAGGCTGTTAAAAAGGAGTGAAACCAACTCCAAAATAAATTTGACATCAGACGAACTATGTAAATATAGGTATCAACGGTACGTAACATTAACACACAAAACAATCTAGAGGCAATATTAATGAAGTCTCAGGATGAAGGCGAAAACATCTGTCAATGAATAAACCATACGCTTTTTGTACAAAATTCAATTGCACAAGAAACTTACAATTATTAGCTACAACAAAAATGTAAAACGAAAACAGGTGGCACAGTATGCAAAAAAAATGGGAGGAGCAGCACGTGAAACCATGGCTGAATACGAACAGTTTAATACAAAAGTAGAAAAAAATAAATGTTTGCGAATAAAAAATTTAAAACATAATAAAAGATGATGTATCTACATAAACATGTCTACATAACAAAACAAAATATAAAAATTAAATAATATTATGTGCAAATATATTGCAGCGTCATCATCGGGAGTATTACGACACAAAACTAACTTTTTTTTTTACAAGACACAAAAATTGATTACTCAGAAGAGAGATACTTAAAATCCACGTAATTTAAACCGTTGAACATAACTTATGAAGCATTTGTATTATGTCCAAAACTGTCCATGTAGGGCGTTCACCACATTGAACACAACCTGAGGAGCAAAATTTACGAGCGTAATATCCACAACCGCGAATATGACTAATCATTGACAACTAAGTATGCACATTGTTTTTGCTCTGATACCGTAATATGTGAACAGTAAAAGTTAAAGTGCGTGCACACTAAGCGGTGCGACATGTAGCGGCAGCGGCGCTTCACTTTTTTGCCTATTTGATCAACATTGCCGCTCATGACCGCGCTGCGCAGTGCTGCTGCCGCTAGGTGTGAATTGTTCCATAAGAATACATGCGAAGAATATTTTGCAGCACAGTGTAGTGCAGCTCAGTGTGGCCTTAGCTTAATAATCTCTCTATTGAAAATGCCAAACATAAACAATCAACAATTCAACGTCATGACCGCAAACCAGTTTCATGAGTTGTATCCATACTTAATAAAAAGAGAGCACATAAGCTCCTAAACAAAAATTTTAAGAAAATAAAATGTTTTATGCTTTTATATACTGTTATCACAATAATAATTTGTACACGGACCTTTTGCAATTTGCTATAACTTATGAATAAATGAAGCGTAAGAATGTAAGTGTAAGCGTAAGCGAAGCCTCTATGAAAGGTATTTAAGGGGGATATATGTAGAATTTCAATTTCTTCTCGAACACAAGCGAGATTTCGAGACCCCAGAAATCGAGAACTCGACTTCTCGCGAGATTCTCGACATAAACTGAATCGCTGTATTGACAGTATTTATATACTTGGTTTTTTTCACTTGTGACTTTTTTGTTGATTATATTGCTTTCCAATGATACTAACTCAAAACATATTTATAATACATATAATTTTGTTCACAATATTTTATTTTTTTAACAAGACATCGAGAACACGGCTTCTCGCGAGATTCTCGAATCTCGAAGTACTCGTAATACTCGCATTGGCACTATTCTATACATTTCGGAGTTTTTTACTTGTGGTTTTGTGGACATTTTCAAAAGAAATCGTAAGCTCTATATAAAACAGCCAATGAATCGATTAAATTGAATGTCGAGAAGCTCGCTAGCCTTACGAGTAATTCGAGATTCGAGAATCTCGCGAGAAATCTCTTCTCGAACTTGTAAGCTCTAATTTAAATGCAGGCGTAGTGTGTAATATTGTACTGTATAGAGTAATAGGGAATGTATAAGCGTATGCGTAGTGTGTGGTATTAGCATTAAGAATGATAGCGTAACTATAGTCGCTACACTGTAGCGTAATGTAGGGGCAAAAACGTGGAAGAGTTGATATGAGAGATATCACAAAGCAAGTTAAGGTAAACAAATCACTTACGTATACATATATTAAAGTCTCTGAGCAATTTTGGAGCATGCAAGTACCAGAACAGATGTATATACTGCTTTTTTGTTTGAAATTAAGATGCAAAAATTGTTTACAATAACAAAGCAAGTGGTAAGGTATTTTGGTTTATGGCATTTGTTGGTTGTAACATATTTGTACATTATTTGGTTGGATTTATATAAAGTAATAAAGTGCAAACAAAAAAATTAATCTTTATTATGTTGTTTGGGCCAATTTATAAATATTTGGTTTGCTAAAATGAGCATTTGTGGCCATAAATTAAAACAGGGTATATTTGTTTATCCCGACGCGTTTCGACGTTACCTTACGTCTTCTTCTTTGGGGATATTAATATTCACATTAATAATTATTTTTTTCCAGGTACTAATATAATTTTGCACAACATTATTAACATAGTTACATTAAACTGACATTTGTTTATTATTTTTTACATTCTCTTCTCAAGATTGTCAGTTTAATGTAACTATGTTAATAATGTTGTGCAAAATTATATTAGTACCTGGAAAAAAATAATTATTAATGTGAATATTAATATCCCCAAAGAAGAAGACGTAAGGTAACGTCGAAACGCGTCGGGATAAACAAATATACCCTGTTTTAATTTATGGCCACAAATGCTCATTTTAGCAAACCAAAAAAATTAATAATTAAAACAAAATGGAATAAACAAAGGACATAATAAAATAAAATTAAAAATAAAAATATTAAAAAAAAAATAAAATAGCATGAAATTAAACTAAAATATAAGAAAAAGAACTTCAATAAAAATTAAACACAAAAAATAAACCAAAATTAAATTAAATTGAGTAAAAAAAGTTTTGAAATTATTATGAACGTTATTGATTTGTTATCGGATCGTTAACTATTTCTTATCGGAGTGTTATCGAAGTTATCACTATATTATAAAAAGGATATCAACTTGTTTTAAGAAACTTATTAATCCCCCCTATTGCGAGTGTCGATCGGAATAGAATCGACAATTTGTCGATTCCATTTTTTGCATTTAATATTATTACTATACAAATTAATCGCCAAATCTTTGGACCATTATAAACAGTTATTTTATACAAGAGAGATTTTGCTATTTTTTCAACTTTTCGATGTATATAACATAATTTGTATACATTATAAAGATATTCGATTATCGCTCAGCGGTCGACTATCTACTGCAATCGACACTCGCAATAGGGGGGAATTTCTTATCTGAGTGTTACTAAATTGTTATCTGCATGTTATGGAAAAGTTATCGATTTCGTTATCAAAAATGTTTCGATTTACTATCGAAAAGTTGTCGATTACTTATCAGAATGTTACCAATTTGTTATCGGCCTGTGGTCGATTTGTTAAGGCGACTCATGGATTTGTTATATATAATACAGAAACCTTTGAACTTTAATGCAAAATCGTGACAAATGTGAAAATCGTGACAAATGAAACCAATATCGATGATAAGTCGATTTTAAAAATATATGAGTTGTTACCAATAAGAAGCCGACGAAACTCTTCTGTTTCTGATACCTTCTTAGACCTGTATGTTTACATATCGAAGTACACGAGTACTTGGTACTCACGCCTTTTTTCTTTTTGCAGTTAATAATAAAATTATTTTACAATGAACATGAAATTCGAAACGGTGAAAATGTAATGAAGTCAACAATTTTTTATTTAAATAATTTGCTGACAAACTTAGCATGTATGTAAATACAAATATGACTCTTAAAGACCTTGCACGCTCTCACTTTCATTCATAACATTTCATAATAAAGCAGTTAAAAGATTTACAAATTGAGAGTGGTGGAAAAAAACATTGTGGTAGGGCATAGCGATGAAGCAGGGCAACTGGGAGCTATGTTTTTTTTGCTGATACGTATTGTGATATTACAACCTTTGGGGGATCGTGTCCACCTACCCAAAATTTTCACTGTGGTCTTAGAAGAGATTGAGGAGGACAAAGTTAGGTTATAAAAAAAAATAAATAAATAAATGTAAGGCGCGATAACCTCCGAAGAGATCTAACGCCGAGCTTCTCTTCCAATTTGCGTCGTGCTCCTCTTGGTTTTTCCCTACAAATTGGCCGGACGGGACCTACATGTTTTATGCCGACTCCGAACGGCATCTGCAAGGCAGATGAGTTTTCACTGAGAGCTTTTCATGGTAGAAATACAATCGGAGCGCTTGCCAGACACTGCCGAGGGGCGACCCCGCTTAGAAAAAATTTCTTCTAATTGAAAAATCTTATTTCTAAAATTTTGATGTTGCTTTGCCCGGGAGTTGAACCCAGGGCATACGGTGTGATAGGCGGAGCACGCTACCATCACACCACGGTGGCCGCCCAATTCCAATTAGAAGAAAGTTTTTCTAAGCGGAGTCGCCCCTCGGCTGTGATTTGGCAAGCACTCCTAGTTTATTTCTGCCATGAAAAGCTTCTCAGTGAAAGCTCATCTTCCGTGCAGATGTCGCGCGGAGACGACATATAGGTCCCGTCCCGCCATCTTATAGGAAAAATTAAAAAGGAGCACGACGCAAATTGGAAGAGAAGGTATTAATTTATTCAATTGCACTTTTATACAAAATCATTTAAAATATGAGTCCTGTATAACACGGTTAGAAATTTGAGTTTAAATTTTAAAGCATTCACGCATTAATATTTAAAAAAAAAAATATTTTTACCTTAATTCAAAACCTTTCAATTTATTACACAGTTTTCAAATTATGTTAGGTGTAAAATTTTTAACTTTATTGAACAATACGTTTAAAATCTCAAAATTTTTTTTAAACCAAACACGAAAAAAACTCTAAAAATATAAATTATCATCAATTTCTGGTTAACTAACAAAACAAAGAGTTTAAATTGATTGCTGAAAATTTTAACCTAAAAAATTTAATTTGTGCAAAGTGCTGCAACACGATTGGAAATTTAAGTCTAAATTTTAAACCATTAATCGGTTGGAGCAATTTTTTAAACCTTTTTGTACTAAATTGGCAACTTCTCAATTTACTACTGAGTTATTAATTTCATTCGGTTTCAGTTTAAAACTCATTTGAAGAGTAAAACTAAAATCTTAAAATTATTCTAAAACAAAGCCAAAAAAGTTTCAAAAACCTAAAAATTAAATATTATTTCTGAAAAGTACAAAAAGTTTCAGATCTACGCTAAAGCTTTAAACCGTGCTAAATTTTAGCTTAAAACATATACATATACGTATTTCTGAAAAGGATGTTAACGTTACCAATGAGGACATCTTCATCCCCCAGCGGGTAAGGGGGCTAAGAATATACCAGCGGCAGGTACGTCTGTCGTACAGTCAGAGAAAAACGCCGTTCTAAAATCGAGCACCAGCGGATTCAATTCAAGCTTTTCATACGAATGACCTGTTCTCAAAACAATAACCTTGTTCTTGAACTGACAACCATTTTCTTGAAAAGAGAAAAGCTGGTGTTAAAATATGAACAAGTGTCCTATTAATGAGAACAATGTTCTTAAATTAAGTTCAAGAAAAAAGAAACTGTATAATTTTTGTGCACTTCAATGTTTAATACAGCATTTAGCACAAGCTATTAAACAGTTGTAGTGGCCCAGGGGCTATGATGTTGCGGCTGCGATCGTGTGGCGCGAGTTCCATCACCGTTAAACTCTGAAGTTTTTTAAAACAATTTTTTTATGTTCCATTTTTTGCAACTCTTATTTTTCGTTCTGTTCCATTCACATATGCACAGGTAATTCGCAAACTTTTTATGAAATGTTTTCAATATATATTCAGATTGCATCAACGAATAAGAAGAATTTCTCAATAAGAGAAATATATAAATAAATAATAATTTAAAAAAACTAAAAAAACACGATTTTATGCTAACCGAACTAAAAAGTAGAAAATAATTTTCAATTAAAAAGAGTATATAACAGTCGTAGAAGGACAATCATTTATAGTTAATCACCTCAAAATAAGATTATAATAAAATTTAACTTATTAACAGAATAGTTTAATTAAGATTAAAAGCGTGGAGTGCATTTGACTACATTTCATACCTTTCCTCTTAGATAGTTGCCAATAGAATGATTGTAACATTCAATATCAAGCACCCCACGCTTTTGACTGTGAATTTAATTATTCTGTTAATAACTTAAATTTTATTATAATTTTATTTTGAGGTGATTAACTATAAACGATTGTTTGACCTTCTACTACTGTTATATAAACTATTTTTAATTGAAAATTTTTTTCCATTTTTTAGTTCGGTTTGCTATAAAAGCGTGTTTTTTTAGTTTTTTTAAAATATTATTTAGTTATTTTTAATTTTTTAGTTCAAGTAATTTTAAAAGTTTTAGTCGAGAGTGATGAAACCTCGAAACGCCAGCGGTCCATGGATGATTCCAACCCCACGGCACCAAAAAGGGCCAAGACGCAGGGAGGCTGGACGCGGTCTTTCGCCGATTGTCAAGGGTCGGCAGATCATTGGCATTATAGACGAGAGTAGCGAAGATGGCAGGATCTCGAAACAACAGTGGAAGTGCATCGAGGCCGCGCTCGCTACGGTGGCCGTTAAGGTTAAGAAAGACAACCCTGGTCCAAAGCCATCTTACACCGATGCAGGGTGGTTCCAGGGCAATGCCAAGCTAATTTCCTGTGACGACGCCAGGTCGGTAAACCTCTATAGGGCCGCCGTCACGCTGATAGGGGTGGTATATCCGCGTGCGCCTCAAGGTAGTGGTGATATCCCCTCACGACCAAGGGCTAGAGCTTGGGTTCCAGTGACATCAACGGACCTAGCTGACATCCTGGAGCTGCTCCAGGAGTACAACCCGCCACAGGTTTGGAAGTCAACCCGGATAAAACCGAGCTTGTCCTCTTCACGAGGAGGTAAAAAGTACCAAATCTTACACCGCCAAGAATTGGGGGTGCGTTCTTAGCGTTTACCGATCAAGTCAAGTATTTGGGAGTCATTCTGGATAGGAAGCTATTATAGAGTGACCACATAACGGAGCGATCCAAGAAGGCAGCAGCAGAGCTGTTCACCTGCAAGAGGGCAATTGGCACCTCCTGGGTATTCTCCCCTAAGTTGACTCCAGATTCCGTTACATACATACATGGATACATAGATACATAGATAGATAGATACAGGCCAAGCAAATAAAAGCGTGTTTAAAAGGGCTCCAGAATGCTCTTTCGTAGATGTGCCATGCATACACTTCTATCATTAATAAAGGAATGAGTTTTTTGCATTATGTGCAAGGTTTCAAATCTATGACCATTTGGGGTGGTCATAAGTCCAATTGATCTTATGTCCGTTAACCTTATGTCACCCCGCCATCACATTATTGCATTGTCATCGAGCCCTGATACGGTTGCAAAGTTGCAATCAAACTTATGGCCATTCAAAGTGGTAATAAGGCCAATTGACCTTATGTCACCACACCATCACAGTAATGCATTGTCATCGAGCCTTGATACGTGTGCAAAGTTTCAATCAAACATTTGGCCATTCAAAGTGGTAATAAGGCCAATTGACCTTATGGCCCTTGACCTTTTGTCACCACACCATCACATTAATGCGTTGTCATCGAACCTTGATACGTGTGCAAAGTTTCAATCAAACGTATGGCCATTCAAAGAGGTAATAAGGCCAATTGACCTTATAGCCGTTGACCTTATGTCACCACACCATCACAGTAATGCATTGTCCTCGAGCCTTGATACGTGTGCAAGGTTTCAACCAAACTTATGGCCATTCGAAGTGGTAATAAGGCCAATTGACCTTATGGCCGTTGACCTTATGTCACCACACCATCAAATTAATGCATTGTCATCGGTCCTTGATACGTATGCAAAGTTTCAAATTAATCAGACTTCTAGAAACCGGTGAAAATTAATCTGAAATATTCCGTTACATACAGACCAAGCTAATAAAAGCGTGTTAAAAAATGCATATTAAGCGTTTTTTCTAATCGTTTGTATTTAAATAATATTTTTTTTGTTATTCATATTTTTTATCAATGAAAAAAAAAAATATTCATTAATAAATAAATAAATGGTACATTCCCCACCAATTATCAAGCACAAACCGTTCTTGAATTGAGACCGAAAACTGTGAAATCGATCAAAGAAATTGAAATTATAAGAAGGTTGAACAAGCTGCTTCAAAACTCAGCGAGAAAACAAAAATTTTCTGAAAGAGCAGGGGCCCTACTCAGTAACTGTGAGTTTTAAAATGTACACTTTTTCTTCATATAATTTTTATGAAAGTAAAATGTACATTTCAAAACTCATAGTTACTGAATAGGGCCCCAGGTTAGTGGAGTTCACCTCACCATACTCTTTGGCTCGTCTTTCGCACCGCGCGGCGAAAACGAATTCTAATTGAATTTTCGTGATTTTCGTGTAGGAAGTTTTGCTTTGGTGTCGCGTAGTTTCAGTTATAAAAATGTTTAATAAATGAATGAAATTTAAAGTGTTTTTCAATAAATTAATGTGCGGGAAGTGATAGAAAACTTAAAATTGTAGTTTAAAAGTGATACAAAGAAATTGTTAAGTGCTTGGAAGAAGTGGAAGTATCAAAACAAAAATTTGGAAGAAGAAAATATGTAAACAAGGATAAAGTTGGAAAAGTGTGAGTTTTGTGGTTTTAATCTTATAATAATTGACAAAATAAGTGTTTATATTATATTTATGTTGCATGAGTTGTATTTGAAAGCTGTGCAACAATATATAATTAAGCAAGTATTTTGGTTTCCATCAAATCAAAACAAAGGTGAAGTTAATGAACTGTGTACATATGTATGTACATATATAGTGAAGCAGTGTGTGAGAAAATTAAAAAGTAAACAAAGATATCAAAACAAGGACAAGTTTTTGGTGTTTGAAAACTAATAACAATTGGCAAAACAAGTGTTTAATTATATTTTGTTTGCATTAGTTGCATGCAAAAACAAGCTGTGCAAAAATATATAAATAAGCAAATGTTTTGGTTGCATCAATGGGTTTTTGTAATTTGTTTGTTGATCAGATGAAGGCGGGAACGAAAGAAGATTTTTTCTATTTCTAAATTACGAAATATGAGATGGCTATACCTACCCCCATGCGTAAAATTCCTTGCGTAAAATGCGTTGCATACATGTGTCCGTACGAACTCCAAAAAATTCGTTTCATATTTTTGACGGACACGCCCTAATTTTTATGAGCGCCTGGTGAAGTAAAAATGTCCATACAAATAATTCTTCTTTCTTAAAACTTTAAAAGATGGGAAAGAAAAAAAGATTTTGATTCTTTTCTACAAATCTCCTCTGGCAAAATAAATTCGAGAAATTTGCTTTGTGGACGAGAAGTAGGAGGGAATGGAAGTTTTCCTCGCCTAAGTTATAAGATTGTGTTAGTTTTGGCCTATGCGTACGATACCAGACGAAAATTGTGTATGTATTAGTAGGAAGAATCAAATCGAAATAAAATTTTAAATTTTGTCTGACTGCTCTGTCATCGATTTCTTGTTCTTCCTTTTATGGCTGTCGATCAGACGTAGGCGGGAATGTCAGATTTCCTCCCCAAAATCTAAGGTTGTAGTAGTTTTGGCCTATATATACGATGCCAGACGAAAAGTTTGCATGTGTTAGTAACACAAAATCAAATTTTAAATTTTCTCTGACTTCGTTTTTTGTTCTTCCTCTTATGTTTGTCATTTTGTGGATGAGACGTAGGCGGGAATGTAAGATTTCCTCGCCAAAATGTAAGATTGTGTTAGTTTTGGCCTATATGTACGAGGCCGGAAGAAAGGTTTGAATGTGTTGGTAATAAGAATCGACATAAAATAAAAATTTAGGATTTTGTGTCTGGTTTGATTTTTGTGCTTGTTGATGAGGAGAAGGAGGGTATGGAAGTTAGGAAAAATGTTTGCATATTTTTAGCGACATTTGCTATTTTATATGGTCGCCTATTACCATGCCAGCTTTCGATGATCTTGAAATGCCTCTTTTACCTTTGAGAACAATTTCTAACAATTGAAAGTAATTCAATAATTGTTTGATTTTGGTTAGCTTTTAATTTTGTCAAATGGTTTTAGCACATTTATTTATATTCTTGCAAATATTTTTACTTTTATATTGTAAGAAAACGCGCTTATCGGCAAAATTTTGCTATTTTGGCCCATTATCAGCATTTTTCTATTTTCAGCTAAAAAAAAATAAAGAAGAATTAACTTGAGCGGGCTTCGAACCCACAAAAACTTACGACAATTCAGCAGCTTATACAGCTATGCCACATTAGCTGCTAGCGCTTGATAGCCTAACAGGCACTTATATGCATGATGCATGAGTTTCAGTCTAGTGAGTAGTGAGTGAATGCGTGGGACATACATACTAACTAACGGGTAATTTCTGACTTCGAAATATATTTATATGTTGTACAAAGAAGATAGCTCTATTATCCTTTGATATTTTGTATATTACTTTTTCTTTTACAGCATTCATTTAGGGATGAGTATTTTAATTTATATTTTTCTAATATACTCCAGTAACCCTACATATTTTTCTGATGGCCTGGTGTATTGGGCCCTTTTAAACATTTTCGGGCTACCTCTTTGGCCTTGTGAAAGAACTTTTGATGAGTTTGGTTGTTGATTGATTGATTTTGGATGATTTAAAGAAGAAAAAATATAAATATAATAAATATGGCGGTATTAGAACCAAGAAGCAACATAAGTTGCTCGCGCAGCGGGGCGAGGACATTACCAAACATTATGAATGAAAATTGTTAATTGCCTCACACCTAAGGATTTTAAGGACGCCGCGGTTAAAATCAATTGCTGGAAGTGAACAAGGAAAATAATTGTTTGCCAAAAAGCACCCCAATTTCGGCATACATTTTACCCATAGAGTAACAAAGTAGACAAGATCCCTCCACAAGATCATTTTTATTTATTCTATTTATTTGTATTTTCTCATATTCAACGCGGCGAAAAAATGCTCGCCGCGGCTTGCATTTGGTGAACTTGGCAAACACGAAAAATAGTGTGAGGCATGTGGAAAACTTCACTAATTTGTTCTTCTAGACTCAATTGACTCTTCTAGACTTCTAGACTTCTTATAATTTCAATTTCTTTGCACAAATCGTTCTCGAAGCGTGAGAACGAAAATCTTAAATCAAGCCCAAGTAGTGCTTGAAATGACCACAGAAGGTTCACAAATCAATACCAAAATGGTCAGAAAATACGAACAGTGTGCTTGGAAAAACTGTTGTTAAAACAAGCCCATCGGTCACGAGTTAAGAAGAAACTTACTTAACAGACTTTTGTCAACGAATTTCTTAATTTTGAACTTGTTTCGTTCGTTTTAGAACAATTTTTTGTTTGAGTGTAAGAGGCGACTAAAATACCAAATTGATTCAAGGAGTTGTGTAGCGCAACCCTTTCCAGGGGTTGCCAGCACAATACAAGCCAATTGTCAACTACAGAAATTTACGAGCCTAATATCCTGTTTCTTTAACAGCCGAAGCTCTGCTTACCCCAAGTTCCTCATGGATCTAGGTGGTGGGAGGGCGGTATGGCCTGGAAGGTTTCCTGTGGTTATACCAAATCGTTCCCGGAATCTTCGGGCTAGTACCTTAAATGTGCTTGTTACCCGCACCGTACCGGATCTGTATCCGACAAAGGATCAACATCGATAAAACTCCTCAAGGCCTTCGGGGAGTGTCCTTATTGTTACAACAACAACAATGACATCTTCAAGTTGATTTTTCTTTATTTGACATCACCTTTCTGGGATTTGCCCATGTGTAAGCATATGGAAAAATTTCAAGGTGCTACCAGTTAAAATGAGGTAATCTTGTCCGAACAATCGGATTTATGGGAGATATATGTATGTATGTTATACTTGTACTTGTACGATCCGGTCGGTCGCGCCAAATATCCCCGTCACCAAAACTCATCAAAATATCTCAAACATTAAGAGACTAGTTAACGTTCAAACAAGCAGACAGATAGACGAACGTGGCTCATTATCTTGATAATTTCGGTACACGTGGGTCTAACTCCTCTCCTTTAAAGATATACAAATCAATTTCGGACCCCAAACTTAATATACCATTTAATTTTCATGAAAGGTATACAAAGTTTCAGATTTAGACTCAAACTTTTAACCGTGTAGTAGATTTCAAAGTGAACAGTCCGTTTATCGTTTTTTGTTTTTTTTTTCAATCAGGCCACGCCTTTTTCTCCTGTGACCATATGTTCACGTTGGGCAAATTTTGGATAACAGGTTTTTTAAGTATTTTTCTAATAGGCGCAATATATGCATTTTTGATGAATGCTTTTGGAAAGGCCGAAATAGCTATAAAAAAATCAGCCGATATGGTCAAAGTAAAAAAAAATGTATATAGCGCAAATGTACATATGGTCAAAAACGCGGGAACATGGAAAGCGAGATAAAAAATGTTTCTTTGAATCACGCCCCAATTCCAATATACATATTTGGATTACACACATTCTGTAGTATCTAAAAACAAAAGCTTATAGACATCCGATGTATGTGAGTTTCACGAGACACGTTCATTTCAGTTGTGTCTCGCGAGCTATCAATATGGAAAAAACGTCGATCCAAACAAGAGGGTAAATATAATAATGTCTTACTAATTGTTCGATGCTCTACACTCGTATTTTATAATGAAAAGGCCTTAAAAAATTAAGTATAATAGAACTCAATGTGATTCGACGCGCTTTTTGTGAGTTTGATCGTTTTTAAATTTTACTTCTATAACTGTGTAACGTTAAAGACCAAATTACCGAAAATGTTTTATTGTGAAAAATTTAAAAACGGGGAAACAGCCAAAAATGTATTTTTTCTTATAGAATTTAGTCTAGTTTAGAGAGACATAGTGATTGATATTAAAATCCCTATCGTTTGACCGCCTTTCGGAATTTAATTTATGTAACATTAAAGACCGATTTCTCCAACATTTAAAATTCGTTTTAGAAACCGCAAAGCCGGGCACAAATCAACAAGAATTACATTGCTAATTTGAAAAAAATTAACAAGTATGGCGAATACAAGAAAAAAATGGATGCGTTAATGAAAAAACGAAGAGGCATCGAAAGCTACAGAAATGTTGTTGTCCACCACACGCCGTGATCGTGTCATTGCAGAGCGTCGTAAAGCAACACGTCAACGAGTTAAAAAATGCAGAGACAGAAAAAAGAAAACTGGAACACAAGAGAATAATGCAACTGAAGCTAATCCAACTGAAGCTATAAAACAGCTATAAAAATTTAAGCACTCTCGGTAAGGCTGCTTTTCCTATTTCACCAAGAAAACAAAAAGCTGTATTGGTAAAAGTGATTAATGATTTTGATGAAAAAACTCGTAGAGATTTATATAAATGTCATACAACTGCCTCGAAATAAAGGAGAATACGTCCAAAATTATGAATTAGTGGATGACATTCATGCATATTTCAATCGTGATGATATTTCACGTCCATCACCTAAAGCAAAGGATGTCAAACACTACCCATGTCCAAAAACTGGAAAGATGATAATACTTCCAACAAAACATATGGAACTCACTATGAAAGAAGCATATGCGATATTTGTTGAACAGCAAAAAAATGAAAAAAAAGTGAGTCTCTCAATTTGTTTCTACGTGATTCTCTCCCGCATCCCATCGAAGTCGTTGCTGCGTTGCATAAGATAGTTCCAAATATTCCACTTTATAGTAACGGTTTTGTGCAGAGATGTTTGTGCAACGACGCTACCAAAAACTGTTGGTTAGGACGATGCGACAAATGCACGGGTATAAAAAATGAGAATCTGCATCGAGAAGTTGGGAATATCGCGCTTGATAACGAAGCTAGTTGGGTAATTTGGAAAAAAGATTCAGACAGAAAACGTGTTGAAAAATGTGAAGAGGCTGGTCAGTTATCAGATTTGATTGCCCATATTACGACGATATCCCAACAATTCTTACAACACAGCTTCATAAAAACTGCACAATCAGACACATTCAATATGTTTGATCGAACCAGGGCATCAATCTATGAGTTTGGTGATGAAGGTATGTTGCAGGTAAATTTCGCTGAAAATTTTGTATGTCAAGCTCAGGGAGAAGTCCAGTCCGCTCATTGGAATCAGCGTCAATTATCGTTATTTACTACTGCAACTATTACAACGAATCATTTAAGTCGAAGGTATTCGTATCTGACAGTCTCGTCCACACTAAGGAAACAATCGTTCCATACATGGTCAAGCTGCTGACAGGATTACCACAGTCGTTAAAGGTGTTGAAAATTTGGAGTGATGGACCGTCTTCCAATTTAAAAATAAATTTATGCTGCAATGATTCCAAAATTGGAGGAGAAATTCGGTCTAAAAATATACTGGAATTATTTTGCCACCTCGCACGGTAAAGGATGTGTGGATGGCATTGGTGCAACTGCAAAAATGATTATGCGAAAACATGTTAGGGCTCGAGATGAATTAGTAAACTGTGCAGTTGACTTTGTGAGAGCTTTTAATCGTACCAAATCACAAATAATAATCGAAGAAGTGACACAAAGTGAAATCGATGAAACTAACGATGCTCTTGATACTTCACATGTATTTGCAAATGCGAAAACTGTTCGAAACATAGCATCAAATTCAAGTAGTCGATGGAAAGATAGATAGTTACTTTTGATACGTCTAGTGAAGGATATAATTAGTTTGTTTCATCCTTTTTTTCAGTAACATAAAACATTGCACAACTAGATCTAAACAGCGATCAGTTCAAAAAATCACGATGCTCGAAAATCCGACTGCTTTCCCTATGTATGTATGTATATGTGTCAATGTAATTTTTATTGTTCATGTAGCCTTTTCGCCATGGATAGTCGAGGTATTGCCATATATATAATACTTCTATATCAATACCTTCCTATCTTCCTAATGTGCAAATTTTCTGTCAATCATTATTTGCTGAAACTGTGCAAATGTATAGTATATTCTGCGCATGCGCGGGCTTTTTTAGTGTTAGTGAATTGTAGTAGCGTGTGTAGAAAAAAGTATTAAAGGGGTACCAATGGGTCACTATCCCCTTTACCCAACTTGTTCATACTGTTATAAAATCTCAGTTTAGTCGATTAAACAATGAAAACGCCAACAAATACAATACAAGGATTGATGTCTTTATTATTTAAGCATGGGCTGCAGCCATACAAAGTACACTATTTATATAAATAGTACCAAAAAAAAAACAAAACAAGGCGAAGAATTCATATTTTTGAAATGAAAAAAATTCAAATATACATGTATGAAAATATACATATACATACATCCCAACAAGCATTTCTTTAAACGTTTTAAAAAATAATTTAAAATGAACTTGCTTGAACAAACGATATATAAACGTTTTAAAAATTTTACTTATTTTGAGTTTTTTAATGAAATAAATTTTTGATGAACTAAACAAAATATGAGTACTGGGCTGGTTGCTATTGGTGTTGAAATAATATCAATTTTGTAAATTTTACTTATACCAGCTGAATCTTACGACCGCTAACTAGATTTGTTTTCAATTTATGTCATTTGTTGCGCCTACGCATATTTTGTAACTGTTAATTCTGTGCATGAGAAATTCGTAGTTGTCAGTTGGCATTATTTGCTGTTTTTTGTCGGTTTTTGGTCACTAAGGGCTCATTTACATACGTATATCTGCGCACTCAGGACAAATCGGTAATGCTAATCTGCGGAGTTCTTAAAACAATCAAAAATTGTATAATACTAATGGAAAACAAAAGCTTTCTTTTTCATTTGGAGAACGAAATAGCCTAATGTACAATATTGATAGAAGCAAGACGGCTTGTTGAAATATACATATGTTTAAGTCCCCTTTTTAAAAAAATTTAACGACAGCCTTAAGATTTTGTCTCCTTCTCTCGTTGTGTATCTGTACTGTAATGTTTGACAGGCTGCACAGTTCAGTAGTAGTGATATAGAAGTATTACATATATGGGTATTACTTGATCGACTATACAGGTCGATAGGTATTAAGTCGTGTAACCCAGTGGTATGCATAACTTCAATATTTAAGATTTTTGACGTACCTCATTTTAGACTGAGGTATGCGATATGTACGTTGAATTGAATTCAATTGAATAAATATTTAATTTTCAAGCTTACTATTATTTTACTTTATTTTATATCTTTTTATTCACTATATTCTCCAAGGAGATCGAATGGTAACGTTAAAGACTTTTTCTGTGTAGCGTTAAAGACCTGTATACTTTGAATCGTAGACTTGCCGGACATTTTTTTTCCAAAAGTTAAAATAGTTGCCGTTTCTTTCAACCTTGGCCATGAAGAAAATGCTTTGTTTAAGTTTTTTAGTTGGCAGGATGAGCTGAATTTTCCGTGAGTGTGACGTTACTACGTAACGCACTTCCAAATACGGTAACATTAAAGACCGCTTAAAACTGGCTGCATCTTGAAAACAACAAAGAATTGAAGAAAAGTGTATAGGTATAAAATATAGCCCTTGGGGTTAGTCATCAGAATAAGTAAAAAATATTCAGTTTTTGTTCAATACTTCGGAAATATGTACAAAAATATACATATTTCTGTAACATTAAAGACTAAAATATTGACCATATGTATATAACATGTATAACAAAAATTAAAGCTAAATTTCAATATAAAAGAGAATTCTTTAAAATTCCACATTAGGAAGGACGTTTGGCACTAATTTGGGAGCCCTGGCTAAAAACTGATCTCACAACTTTTTATTTAAAGCGGCTGTACTATACAAGCACTACTGAAGCTTTGTATACACTATGTAAAAGTGTACACTTTTTAGAACCCGCATACGCACATTCATTTAAATATATTTATTTGCTTAGGTTTTTTGCTTTTTTATGTATCTGCATAGTTAGTTACTGCAAATACTCTTGACATTGGACATCAATTGTAAAAGTGCACTTTATTTATTTATTTCTAGTTTTTGTTTCTCTTTAATGTAAACATTTCACTATTTGTATTCTAAACAAATACATATCTTAACAACTTTTGAAACTTGCTTGTTAAAAGAGAATGAATGAATGAATGAAAAAACAATAACAAATATTATTGTTGTAAATTATACATACATAAATATAATACCGCACCCTTTTGAGTAAGGATATGGATGAGTTATTTTTAATATTTTATATTTGTTCCTTCAATACATATTAATAACCGTATGCATTTTAAGCAGGGCTACAAATAACTTCAACAATTTATGCGGTTCAGTTTAATCCCACTCAGCATTTAGGTGATTAAGTTTTGAATTTCCCTACATATCAATACAATTTGGTTACTCTTTCTGACTAAATAATGAGTTATCATACAATTGAACAATGGAAATAATCAAATATGAATACTTTTGATGATCAAAAACTCAATATAACTTTTCAATCAAATTTTGGAATCATATTTGAATCAAACGTATTTACTTTAGGTGATCAAACATTTTTAATCCTTTTTCATTCAGCTTTCTGAATCTTTTCTGACTATCTAGGTTGACTGAATAATGAATTCTATACTTGTTAAAATTTTACTTTTCATTGAAGATCTTATTTTTTACACATACTCACATTTTTTCAATCATGAAGTTCAGAAAAAATATATTAAAACTTTATTCTTCAAGACAAGAAATAATGTAAATACTGCTCCTAAGAAAAGATGTCCCAACCATTTCTCCACCTTCGGCTTCCCAGAAAATACAAATTAGACAACACAAAGGTTGTGAACCCCAGGTAAGTGAAACTCTCTTGACATATGTATGTACCTGGATATGGCTTCAACATCCCGTACCATATCGTATTTCAAGATGTTGACGATCATAGTTGATGCTGGATGTTGTAGTCGAGGAGTATATCGGTCAAGTTTGTATACGAGTGACCTCTGGTTAAAATTGCTCACTTTCGCATTCTTTCTTCCCCTGATGAAATAAGATTATTATGTAGTATCTCATTTTGAATGAGATATAAAGAATAAATGCATCGTAATCGCATTCAAAAATGATTCAAAAATCTCAACCAAAACGATTGAAATATGTTCACGAATATGATTAGAAAATGACTGTGAAAATCATTCAAATATTACTCTAAAACAATTAAAGCTCAATTTTACAATGATATCAAATATGAACAAAAATCGTTTCGAAATATGAATCATAAACGATTATTCAAGAATAATCACATTTATGGTACATTTTTCTCCCGACGATACGTTAATTTTCGAACAGAAAATGCTTTTAAATTTGAATGTTTTTAATCATTTTGGGGTATGATATTTGAATATTTTTTGATCAAAATTTTCAAAAAATCTGGCTGGAATGGTTCGAGCTACTTGTTCTAGGTTTTTATTATGTCAAAACTAATAAGGATCATAAAATTTTCAACTAACACGATATATTTGGTAACAAAGATTTATTTATATTACATTACATCTTGCAATCTGTCATGATATAAAGTTTATAAGCTGTATCGACTGCTGAGTAAGATATCACTCTATCTCGGCTGCTATTTCGAAAAAGCCATATCTCAGAAAACTAATGAATAACGTGCAATTTTAGAATTGGTTTCAAAACGCCCTATCTGGGATAATGCGGGTTTCAACCAAATTCTGAGATACGTCGTTTTTTAAGCAATTTCTGAAAGAGCGAGTTTTTGGAAAATATTCTCAGATAGGTCATTTTCTAACTGGTTACCGAGACAGGGTGATATTCCACTCAGCCGTCGATATGCTGTTACATAATTCAATTTTAGGCTAGCAAGTTAGTTAATTTAAGTATTTTTTAAATTTTAATTTATATTTTTTATAAATTTTATTGGACATCGAAACATAATAGAGATCAGATCAGATTAGTGATGGCGTAGTAATTAAAAATTATTTATTTAAAAAAATTCAAATTTATTCAGAATTCTAAATATGTATTTGAAAAATAAAAAATAAATTAAATTGGGGTGCGATCCCTTGCCTTTGGCAGATCGAATAAATAGCTTTTGGACAGAAGTGTTTGCCTTTTTTACTCCTTCCCATTTCATTAAGATCACTTCAAACAGTTGGAGGGTCTTGAGCTCGCACCCCAATAATTAGAATTTTTTTTTTCATATTTCTTTTAAGTTTTTATTTTTTAAATTTTATTTTATTAATTATTGTGTGAATTTTTCTTCTTCAGACAGTGAAAGACAAAAATTGTATATAGAAGTGAATGTAAAAAATGTTGGACATCGAAATATAATAGAGATCACAAATATTTCTTACAAAAAAATAGACATGCAACCCCGAAAGTGTATGGTACAGATAATAATTAAAACCTATATTGAAAAAATAAATAAAAAATTAAAATAATTATTAAAAAAAAAAAATGGGGTGCGAGCCAGGGTCCTTAGGGTGTCAAATAAATGGCTATACCTATTCCAAACGGAAAATTTTGGACTGCAAAATTAGTGATAGCATAGTAATTAAAAATTATTGATTAAAAAAAAAACAATTATTCAAAATATGTATTTGAAAAATAAAAAATTAATTAAATTGGGGTGCGATGCCGTGCCTTTGGCAGATAATAGCTTTTGGACTGAAGTTTCCGCCTTTGGTACTCCTTCCCATTTCATTAAGATCACTTCACATCAAACAATTGGAGGGTCTTGGGATCGCACTCCAATAATTAGAATTTTCTTTTAATTTTTATTTCTTATTTCTTTTTTTTTAATATTTTTTTTATGTTTTTATTTTTTAATTTTTATTTTATTAATTATTGTGTGAATTTGTCTTCTTCAGACAGTGAAAGACAAAAATTGTATATAGAAGTGAATGTAAGAATGTTGGACATCGAAACATAATAGAGATCACAAATGTTTCTTACAAAAAAAAGGGTATGCAACGCCGAAAATTTATGGCACATATAATAATTAAAACCAATATTGAAAAAATAAATAAAAAATTAAAATAAACAATAAAAAAATGGGGTGCGAGCCAGGATCATTAGGGTGTCAAATAAATGGCTATACCTATTCCAAAAGGATAATTTTGGACTGCAAAATTAGTGATAGCATAGTAATTAAAAATTATTGATTAAAAAAAAAAACAATTATTCAAAATATGTATTTGAAAAATAAAAAATTAATTAAATTGGGGTGCGATCCCGTGCCTTTGGCAGATAATAGCTTTTGGACTGAAGTTTCCGCCTTTTGTACTCCTTCCCATTTCATTAAGATCACTTCACATCAAACAATTGGAGGGTCTTGGGGTCGCACCCCCAATAATTAAAATTTTCTTTTAATTTTTATTTCTTTTTTTTTAATATTTTTTTTAGTTTTTATTTTTTAAATTTTATTTTATTATATATTGCTGATTTTTGATAGCCTTGTAAGTACTTATTATTGTAAAAAATGTTTAATGAGCTGATAGGCCTTAGTTAAATAAAACACAATATTTAAAGTTGTGTTTTAATTTTACTTCGTCGATATTTCGATTTCAATCTGAAATCATCTTCAGGACTGTCAAACACAAATAGAAACAAGTAAGGAAGGCTAAGTTCGGGTGTAACCCGACATTACATACTCAGTTGAGAGCTATGGAGACAAAATAAGGAAAATCACCATGTAGGAAAATGAACCTAGGGTAACTCTGGAATGTGGTTGTATGACATGTGTATCAAATGGAAGGTATTAAAGAGTATTTTAAGAGAGAGTGGGCCATAGATCTATAGATGGACGCCATTTAGGGATATCGCCATAAAGGTGGACCAGGGCTGACTCTAGAATTTGTTTGTACGATATGGGTATCAAATGAAAGGTGTTACTGAGCATTTTAAGAGAGAGTGGGCCTTAGGTCTATCGGTGGACGCCTTTTCGAGATATCGCCATTAAGGTGGACCAAGGGGGACTCTAGAATGTGTTTGTACGATATGGGTATCAAATGAAAGGTGGTAATGAGTATTTTAAAAGGGAATGGGCTTTAGTTCTATAGGTGAACGCCTTTTCGAGAAATCGCCATAAAGGTGGACCAGGGGTGACTCTAGAATATGTTTGTACGATACAGGCATGCTTAACCAACGAACCGATATCATTTCGTTACGGTAATTAACGTTAATAAACGAAACAAAGTCATTTCGTTTCGTTTATTAACGTTAAGAACGTCAAATTAACGAAATGATTTCGTTTCGTTTTCTGCCATATCAAAACGAAATCAAATCGTTTATGTTGATTATTAATTTCAAACTATGCTGGCAAAGCTGAGTGATGGCGGGGTCATTAATGGTGAAAGCATTAGCCAAGCTGATTGCAACTTTTCTCATGTATTTTGAGAGTACGAACATTTCTCAGAGTATTTTTGACATTACCACCAACGAATTACACAAACAAATTACATGGAGTTTGTGTGTGTATGTGCGCTTGTTGTTACCACCTTACGGCTTCACCATGGCTATAGCATTGCCAGCACAATTCAAACATAAAGTATCACGTTTTTGTTAACGGTTTTAACGTTAACGAAAGCTTTTCGTTTCGGTTAAAAACGAGATACAATTTATCTTGATAATTTCTTTATCGATAATATTTCGAAGTGTTTCAACGGAAACGGTGGAAATTTTTTGATAAACGATTAGCTTAACGTTAAGGTGCATCCCTGGTACGATATGTGTATCAAATGAAAGCTGTTAATGAGTATTTTGAAAAGGAGTGATCCTTAGTTCCATAGGTGGACGCCGTTTCGAGATATCGCCATAAAGGTGGACCAGGGGTGTCTCTAGAATGTGTTTGTACGATATGGGAATCAAATGAAAGGTGTTACTGAGCATTTTAAGAGGGAGTGGGCATTAGGTCTATAGGTGGACGCCTTTTCGAGATATCGCCATTAGGGTGGGCCAGGGGTGACTCTAGAATGTTTGTACGATATGGGTATCAAACGAAAAGTGTTACTGAGCATTTTAAGAGGGAGTGGGCATTAGGTCTATAGGTGGACGCCTTTTCGAGATATCGTCATTAGGGTGGGCCAGGGGTGACTCTAGAATGTGTTTGTACGATATGGGTATCAAACGAAAGGTGTTACTGAGCATTTTAAGAGGGAGTGGGCATGAGGTCTATAGGTGGACGCCTTTTCGAGATATCGTCATTAGGGTGGGCCAGGGGTGACTCTAGAATGTTTGTACGATATGGGTATCAAACGAAAGGTGTTACTGAGCATTTTAAGAGGGAGTGGGCATTAGGTCTATAGGTGGACGCCTTTTCGAGATATCGCCATTAGGGTGGGCCAGGGGTGACTCTAGAATGTGTTTGTACGATATGGGTATCAAATGAATGGTGGTAATGAGTATTTTAAAAGAGAGTAATCCTTAGTTCTATAGGTGGACGCCTTTTGGAGATATCGCCATAAAGGTGGACCAAGGGTGACTCTAGAATGTTTGTACGATATGGGTATCAAACGAAAGGTGTTACTGATCATTTTAAGAGGGAGTGGGCATTAGGTCTATAGGTGGACGCCTTTTCGAGATATCGCCATTAGGGTGGGCCAGGGGTGACTCTAGAATGTTTGTACGATATGGGTATCAAACGAAAGGTGTTACTGAGCATTTTAAGAGGGAGTGGGCATTAGGTCTATAGGTGGACGCCTTTTCGAGATATCGCCATTAGGGTGGGCCAGGGGTGACTCTAGAATGTTTGTACGATATGGGTATCAAACGAAAGGTGTTACTGAGCATTTTAAGAGGGAGTGGGCATTAGGTCTATAGGTGGACGCCTTTTCGAGATATCGCCATTAGGGTGGGCCAGGGGTGACTCTAGAATGTGTTTGTACGATATGGATATCAAATTAAAGGTATTAATGAGGGTTTTAAAAGCGAGTGGCCCTTAGATGTATATGTGAAGGCGTTCTCGCGATATCGACCAAAATGTGGACCAGGTGACCCAGAAAATCATCTGTCGGGTACTGCTAATTTATTTATATATGCAATACCACTAACAGTATTCCTGCCAAGATTCCAAGGGATGTTGATTTCGCCTTGTAGAACTTTTTCATTTTCTTCTACATAATATGGTAGGTGTCACACCCATTTTACAAAGTTTTTTCCAAAGTTATATTTTGCGTCAATAAACCAATCCAGTTACCATGTTTCATCCCTTTTTTCGTATTTGGTATAGAATTATGGCTTTTTTTTCATTTTTCGTAATTTTCGATATCGATAAAGTGGGCGTGGTTATGGTCGGATTTCGGCCATTTTTTATACCAAGATAAAATGAGTTCAGATAAGTACGTGGGCTAAGTTTAGTAAAGATATATCGGTTTTTGCTCAAGTTATTGTGTTAACGGCCGAGCGGAAGGACAGACGGTGGACTGTGTATAAAAACTGGGCGTGGCTTCCACCGATTTCGCCTATTTTCACAGAGAACAGTTACTGTCATAGAATCTATGCCCTTCCCAAATCTGAGAAGGATTGGTAAATTTTTGTTCGACTTATGGCATTAAAAGTATTCTAAACAAACTAAGTGAAAATGGGCGGAGCCACGCCCATTTTGAAATTTTCTTTTATTTTTGTATTTTGTTGCATCACATCATTACTGGAGTTGAATTTTGACTTAATTTACTTATATACAGTAAAGATATTAAATTTTTTGTTAAAATTTGAATTTAAAAAAATTTTTTTTTAAAAAGTGGGCGTGTTCTTCATCCAATTTTGCTAATTTTTATTTAGCACATATATAGTAATAGTAGTAACGTTCCTGCCAAATTTCATCATGATATCTTCAACGACTGCCAAATTACAGCTTGCAAAACTTTTAAATTACCTTCTTGTAAAAGTGGGCGGTGCCACGCCCATTGTCCAAAATCTTACTAATTTTCTATTCTGCGTCATAACGTCAACCTATCTACCAAGTTTCATCGCTTTAACCGCCTTTGGCAATGAATTATCGCATTTTTTCCATAATATGGAGCATTTCCAAAGTAAAACGCTTATTATAGTTTTGTAATTTGTTTGGTTATTTGTTGGTATCGTTTGATATACCTGTTGGTCCGATTATTGTATTTGTGTTTGATTGTATGGTACACTTTGAATGTGTTGATGTTTTCTCGGTGTGCTCTCCGTTTAAACATATTGCTGATTTTTGATAGCCTTGTAAGTACTTATTATTGTAAAAAATTTTTAATGAGCTGATAAGCCTTAGTTAAATAAAACACAATATTTAAAGTTGTGTTTTAGTATTACTTCGTCGATATTTCGATTTCAGTCTGAAATCATCTTCAGGACTGTCAAACACAAATAGAAAAAAGGACTATTAGAATAATATTCTATTTTGCATATAGGTATATAATAAAGGAACTTACACATATGACTATGTTTGATCGACTGATCAGATGTTCAAAAATTAAGTATAATAAAGCATAAGAAGGAATGTAAACAATAGAAAATACCGCAAGTGTAAACAAATTTTTGCAATAACAATAATACATAGGACAAAGAACAATAAGACAGAAAAAAATGCATGAGCCATAACTATGGTGTTTAGTTGTTGCCATTGGATAGATTTTTAGCGGGATATTGGCTGGACGCTGTTTGAATTTGCTGAGCACCGTGAAGCTTCCACTGCATGTTGTTGTTTCAGCAATAGATGTCGATATGCATATGCACATTGGTCGGTGTCGCTTTTAAAATTCATTCTCTTATCATTAGGTGTGCTCATAATATGGAGCATTTCCAAAGTAAAACGCTTATTATAATGTTTCTCAATATCCAAAATAGAAACATTTCTGAAGTCAGGATAGTGACCAGTATCCTTACAATGCGCTGTCAAGGCCGTCTTATTGTCCGAAACATTGTGTCTAAGCTTTATATTGGACTTATGACCGGAAATCCTTGTCTTTAGCTTTAATTTGGTTGTCCCCACATATACCTTATCGCATAAGTGGGACCCGTCACCGCTGCATGTAATTTTATAAATGATGTTGGATTTCTCACCTTTCGAGATTCTGTCCTTAGTATTGGTGTAAACCTGTCGTAACGTATTGTTATATGTGAACGCTAGTGTAATTTTCTCTTTATCATATAATTGCGATGTCTTTATTCTCTGCGATATTCCTGGAACATATACTATAGACTTGTATATTTTATTTTTCGTTTCACGTGTTACCTCATCACTAGAGGTTCTAATTTTGAAATTTCGTATGAGTTTGTTGATGAGATTACTGGGGAATTCATTTTCTTTATAATCGCAATATTCTTTCCGTGGTATATTATGTCGCTAATAGTGAGTACCCTACTGATGAAGTTTTTGGCTGTATTTAAAATTGTTTTCCTTTCATGGTGTGAGTTATAGTTAATTAATCTTCCCGAAGCTGTGGGTTTTTTGTACCAGTCAAAATATATTTTATTGTTGTGCGTGTTTATTAGCGTGTCAAGGTATGGTAGTTGACCGTCTTTTTCGACCTCCACTGTAAATCTGATGTTCTTGTTGTAGCTGTTGAGTTCCTTCAGCATATTCTCTACTTCATCCATTTTGACAATCGCAAATAAATCATCTACATATTTAGTTAGTAGGCGTGGTTTACATTTGGCTTCCATCTCAAATCTTGTTAGCAGCTCTTCCATGACGATGTCTGCTATGACCGGGGAGGCCAATAAGTCCAATATAAAGCTTAGAAACAATGCTTCGGACAATAAGACGGCCTTGACAGCGCATTGTAAGGATACTGGTCACTATCCTGACTTCAGAAATGTTTCTATTTTGGATATTGAGAAACATTATAATAAGCGTTTTACTTTGGAAATGCTCCATATTATGAGCACACCTAATGATAAGAGAATGAATTTTAAAAGCGACACCGACCAATGTGCATATGTATATCGACATCTATTACTGAAACAACAACAACATGCAGTGGAAGCTTCACGGTGCTCAGCAAATTCAAACAGCGTCCAGCCAACATCCCGCTAAAAATCTATCCAATGACAACAACTAAACACCATAGTTATGGCTCATGCATTTTTTTTCTGTCTTATTGTTCTTTGTCCTATGTATTATTGTTATTGTAAAAATTTTTTTACACTTGCGGTATTTTTTATTGTTTACGTTCCTTCTTATGCTTTATTATACTTAATTTTTGAACATCTGATCAGTCGATCAAACATAGTCATATGTGTAAGTTCCTTTATTATATACCTATATGCAAAATAGAATATTATTCTAATAGTCCTTTTTTCTATTTGTGTTTGACAGTCCTGAAGATGATTTCAGACTGAAATCGAAATATCGACGAAGTAATACTAAAACACAACTTTAAATATTGTGTTTTATTTAACTAAGGCCTATCAGCTCATTAGAAATTTTTTACAATAATAAGTACTTACAAGGCTATCAAAAATCAGCAATATGTTTAAACGGTGAGCACACCGAGAAAACATCAACACATTCAAAGTGTACCATACAATCAAACACAAATACAATAATCGGACCAACAGGTATATCAAACGATACCAACAAATAGTCAAACAAATTACAAAACTATCCCAGTCGACCAAGTTTTTGGAGAGGTTCAAGCGGAGCGGACTAACACCCAATTTTATTAGTGATGCAACAAAAACCATTATGTACATCATAAGCAACAACACCAGCAGCAGCAGGATACCAAGTAAGTTCACCAACAGAGTGTCCACATATATTAGCAAAGTGCAAATAAAATTATTAAACATCATAATATGTATCAAACATGAACTCCTAAGACAAAAAAGGAGGGAATCGGAAAAAATGAAAACATAGATTTCTCATATACTTGACTTGCATCACTCAACAAAGTTTTTCGACAGTGAAAATGTACTGCTGGACAAACTTACCAACAATATCAAAAAGACACAAACCAACAAGTACGAAAAACTAAGCCAAAAATAAATGGAAAAATTAAATATTAGGGTAGTCCCACAATGGTTTCGAAACCTAACACCGATAGAAATCCCACACAACATACAGTGGCTATTATCCCTTGGCCCAAAATACGCCCTTGCGTCCGATAATGAGAAGTTTCCATTGTTTAAGTTTATAGAAGACGTGGAGAACATCATCCAAACTGTAAAAGATAGAGATATGCAAGAAATAGCCAGAAATAATTTCACGACACTAATACAGGATCACTTAAAGAAAAAGACGACTTCATTCCGAGACAAGTTTATATGCCAAACCTTAGAAGACACAAAACGGCTCCTCAAACAAAACAAACAGTTAATCATACTTAATGCCGACAAGGGCAATGTTACGGCTGTCATGGACAAAAAAGAATACGACTCAAAAATACAGACCGTAGTCAACGACATCTCTACCTACAGGGTTTTAAAACGCGATCCGACTAACAAATTACAGGAGAAAAACAATGAATTAGTACAATGAATGTTCAACAATGGCAATATAGATGCCCAAGAAAAGAAATTTCTACTATGTAAAAACGCAAACACACCGAGAATTTACGGATTACCAAAAATCCACAAAGAAAATATACCTGTACGGCCTATATGCTCCTCGATTGAATCCCCGTCATACAATTTATGTAAATATGTCGTGAAAATTCTTGAAAATGTTACTATGTCGTCCAAGTATAATGTTAAGGACTCGGCAGAATTTAAAAACAAAGTGGGGGACACGTACATATATGATGATGAATGCTTGGTGTCCTTCGACGTAGTCTCCCTGTTCCCAAGCATTCCAGTTGATGTGGCCTTGGAAATCATTTCTTCAAAGTGGGATGAAATAAAAGAGTACACAACATTAACAAGGGAACTTTTTTTAACGATTGTCAAATTTTGTATAAAGGAGAATAGATATTTCAAATACAATGAAAAGATATATGAACAACGGACAGGAATGCCCATGGGTTCCCAGCCTCCACGGTCATAGCAGACATCGTCATGGAAGAGCTGCTAACAAGATTTGAGATGGAAGCCAAATGTAAACCACGCCTACTAACTAAATATGTAGATGATTTATTTGCGATTGTCAAAACGGATTAAGTAGAGAATATGCTGAAGGAACTCAACAGCTACAACAAGAACATCAGATTTACAGTGGAGGTCGAAAAAGACGGTCAACTACCATACCTTGACACGCTAATAAACACGCACAACAATAAAATATTTTTTGACTGGTACAAAAAACCCACAGCTTCGGGAAGATTAATTAACTACAACTCACACCATGAAAGGAAAACAATTTTAAATACAGCCAAAAACTTCATCAGTAGGGTACTCACTATTAGCGAAAGAATATACCACGGAAAGAATATTGCGATTATAAAGAAAACTCTAGAAGAAAATGAATTCCCCAGTAATCTCATCAACAAACTCATACGAAATTTCAAAATAAGAACCTCTAATGATGAGGTAACACGTGAAAGGAAAAGTAAAATATACAAGTCTATAGTAGATGTTCCAGGAATATCGGAGAGAATAAAGACATCGCAATTATATGATACAGAGAAATTTACACTAGCGTTCACATATAACAATACGTTACGACAGGTTTACAGCAATACTAAGGACAGAATCTCGAAAGATGAGAAATCCAACATCATTTATAAAATTCCATGCAGCGGTGACGGGTCCCACTTATGCGATAAGGTATATGTGGGGACAACCAAATTAAAGCTAAAGACAAGGATTTCCGGTCATAAGTCCAATATAAAGCTTAGAAACAATGCTTCGGACAATAAGACGGCCTTGACAGCGCATTGTAAGGATACTGGTCACTATCCTGACTTCAGAAATGTTTCTATTTTGGATATTGAGAAACATTTGCCCCTATTATGAGACAAATTCGATCTTCGACCGTGGTCGAAAGAGCTGATCGAACGAATTTTCATTCGGTATTACGACGCGCGTTCGATGAAGGCAAGCATTATTGTGAATTTTGATAAATTCAAAACTTCACAATAGCACATTTCCAATACTCTGTCAAATAAAATAGAATAAATAAACAAAAGCAGAACTAGTTATTAAATGCAAATATTAAAAATAAAAGTATGACTACAACGGAATTGTGGTTTGATGATTCGTCAGATGAAGAGGAAAGCTTACTGGAGCTAGCCAGAAGTAGGAGACGGGTAAGATGCTTTAAATCCTTTGGAAGTGAATTCCACCACGTAAGTGTGGCTTTCTAAATAAGTTGTTAAATTGTTGAAATTATAAGTTTTCTTTATAGATTTATTCAAAATTTCAGACTGTCCAAAGAAGCGTTCATGGACTTGTTGTCCAGTACAGATGAACTGCTGCAGGAATGCACAAGAGCCGAGTCTTTTCCTAATATTTTTTTAATTTTGGCAACAGTTCCCCGATTTTGCGCTCAGGGATCCTACCAACCGAGCGTTGGAAACGAAAATGCACTCGGACTTGCCCAGCCGACTGTGTCTGTGGTGCTATCAAAGGTGTTGAATGTCTTGGAAAATTTTAATATTTAAAATTGGAAAATTTTAAATTTTAATAAAATTGAATTACGAGGAGGCTGAGCTGCATCAAGCAAAGTTACATTTCTATAATGTGCAAGTTCCTTTGCTATATGGGGATTTTGTTCCATAATTGAAACCAGTCTTTCAAGCTGTTGCTTTGTACTCACGACCTTGGACCTATATAAAATTAATTCAAAAAGTTTAAAATTACTAGTAGGTAGTAAAAAAGTAGAACATAAATACAAAAAATTTACATTTTATACAATTCTTTTTCTATTCGATACAGCAGCGACTACAAATTTCTATTCGCTTGAAAATTAGATACACAACGAAAATTTCGACAGAGATGAGTTGTCATAATACCAATTTCAAATTCGATTTTCGATGTTCGATAGCCAGCGAAGATCGAATAATGCTCATAATAGGGGCCATTATAATAAGCGTTTTACTTTGGAAATGCTCCATATTATGAGCACACCTAATGATAAGAGAATGAATTTTAAAAGCGACACCGACCAATGTGCATATGCATATCGACATCTATTGCTGAAACAACAACAACATGCAGTGGAAGCTTCACGGTGCTCAGCAAATTCAAACAGCGTCCAGCCAACACATCCCGCTAAAAATCTATCCAATGACAACAACTAAACACCATAGTTATGGCTCATGCATTTTTTTCTGTCTTATTGTTCTTTGTCCTATGTATTATTGTTATTTGCAAAAATTTGTTTACACTTGCGGTATTTTCTATTGTTTACATTCCTTCTTATGCTTTATTATACTTAATTTTTGAACATCTGATCAGTCGATCAAACATAGTCATATGTGTAAGTTCCTTTATTATATACCTATATGCAAAATAGAATATTATTCTAATAGTATTTTTTCTATTTGTGTTTGACAGTCCTGAAGATGATTTCAGACTGAAATCGAAATATCGACGAAGTAAAACTAAAACACAACTTTAAATATTGTGCTTTATTTAACTAAGGCCTATCAGCTCATTAAAATTTTTTTATTTTATTAATTATTGTGTGAATTTGTCTTCTTCAGGCAGTGAAAGACAAAAATTGTATATGGAAGTGAATGTAAGAATGTTGGACATCGAAATATGATAGAGATCACAAATATTTCTTACAAAAAATAGATATGCAACCCCGAAAATGTATGGTACATATAATAATTAAAACCAATATTGAAAAAATAAATAAAAAATTAAAATAATTATTAAAAAAAAAAAAAATGGGGTGCGAGCCAGTGTCCTTGAGGTGTCAAATAAATGGCTATTCCTATTCCAAACGGAAAATTTTGGACTGCAAAATTAGTGATATTAAAAGTTATTGATTAAAAAAAAACAATTATTCAAAATATGTATTTGAAAAATAAAAAACTAAATAAATTGCGATGCGATTCCGTGCCTTTGGCAGATAGAAAAATAGCTTTTGGACTGAAGTTTCCGCCTCTTTTACTCCTTCCCATTTCATTGAGATCACTTCACATCAAACAATTGGAGGGTTCTGGGATCGCGCCCCAATAATTAGAATTTTCTTTTAATTTTTATTTATTTTTTTTTCTTATATTTCTTTTAAGTTTTTATTTTTTTTATTAATTATTGTGTGAATTTTTCTTCTTCATACAGCGAAAGATAAAAATTGTATATAGAAGTGAAAGTAAGAATGTTGGACATCGAAACATAATAGAGATCACAAATATTTCTTACAAAAAAATAGATATGCAACCCCGAAAATGTATGGTACATATAATAATTACAACTAATATTGAAAAAATTAAAATAAACATAAAAAAAAAAACAAGAAATGGGGTTGCGAGCCAGGGTCCTTACGATGTCAAATAAACGGCTATACCTATTCCAAACGGAAAATTTTGGACTGCAAAATTATTGATGGGATAGTAATTAAAAAGTTCACATCAAACAATTGGAGGATCTTGGGTCGCACCCCAATAATTGGAGTTTTCTTTTAATTTGAATTTTAAATTTTTATTGTTTTTTTTAAGTATTTATTTTTTAAATTTTATTTTATTAATTATTATGCGAATTTTACATCGACTGCAGATAGTGAAAGACAAAAATTGTATATAGAAGTGAATTTGAGATCGAAAAAACCTAGTGATGTGAAAATCGAAAATAATAAGAGAAGAAAAAGTTACAATAAAATAAAATAAATAAAAAATCGAAAAATTTGTGGTGCGAACTGGAGCGTAAGCGTGATAGTGGAATACAACCGCAACTAAGAGTTGACACGCTTGTCACTTTTGGCCCTTTTGTATAGGTTTGGCTTTTCCTACATTGGCCCTCTTTATGAAGAGGGCGAAATAATGAGATTTATTTTCTCTAGAACTTATACACGGTTAGAAAATTGAAACCAAATTATAAATTTAAAATTTCGTAATTTTATACACTATTTTTAAATTGTTTCGATTTAAAATTTAAATAAAAAACAATATGTTTAAAAAATATAAAAATAGGAACTTGTTGGCACTTCTGGTTTTAAAACAAAACGTAAAGGTTTTAACTCACTGCAGAAAATGTAAACACTACAAATTTCATTTATGAGTACTGCAAGTCAGATATTTTTCACAACCTAATTGTTATATAGTAGCCGTGTTTTTTAACACGCGTATATCCGTTTACGCTTAAACTTTATATTGACTGCTAAGAGACAAACTATAAATACACCTCTGAAATTGCTGCGCATAAATTTTGTCCTACTAAATTTCAATACGCATTATACTCAGATGTAACTGAAATATGTGTCTTTGTTTCACCCTGTACACTAATTCTATGTATTATATGTGTGTCCACAATTCATCGCAACTGATTCAGCTATATGTTATACCCTATGGCCATCAGAGCGTTGCGTCTCCGCTTTTCGCTACACCCTGTTGCTGTAGCTAGTTGTTTTACCACAGCCGCTAGATGGGTCTCCTAAGCATTATCTAAGCGAAGATAGGCGTTTTTTAACACGCGCAAACGAAACGTATACGCGCGTGTTAAAAAACACGGCTAGTGTTATGATATGTTTGATTACACAGGTATTATAATACCTCAGTGGGTGAAGCGCGCTACTCTGATCTAGAGAACTTCGACTCGAATCCAGCCGACGAAGCACACCAGTTTTATTTTTTCTTCCAATATGACTGCAGACCAAGTTCTAACGCCCTCATTTTCACAAAAAGTGGTATAATCTGACTTCTAGACTAAATTTGGTTTGGTCATATACATGTATTGTACAATAGTTCTAGGTTTGGGCTCAAACTCAAAATTGTTAACCAAAACTATGTATTTTATTTAGTAATATGGCTCAAAGAACAAAAACATTTGGTGACATGATTTTTACCTTATTTGGAGCCCTGGCTGTAAGCGATTGACGTAGGCACTTCGTTCACTATTATTAATATTTACAATAACCAATCATTTACATTGTTGAAATATTTACATATAGCGAAAAAGCAAACAATGAAGGAAATGAAAAAAAAGTGTTGGCAAATAATAATTCATCAGTCTTAAATGAGGTAATCTAATGAAACTCGGGGAATTTCGAGTTTAGAGTCCCTGAAAGGTACAGGAAAAGGTGGCGAATTCTTATGAATGCATGCTAAGCAAAACATATAGAAAGTTGAAGAGTTATGCCTAAAAGAGTAAATAAGTCAGTAAAGATCTTTAGACGCTTTAACTTGAAAAAATGTTCTTACATTTTTCTGTTTTAACGATTTGTAAACATGTGTTTTGATTTCATTACATCGATTTATTCTCTTTCATGCAATTAATTCCAAATATTTATGAGTCTACCTGTTCATAGAATGTGTGTTAATTTGTAATGAAAGGTCTGTACAATTTTAATGGAAGCTTTGTCATTGCCTGCATATTGTGCCTTGGCCTAGGTTAACTAATACTATTTGCGGAAGTACTTACTATGTTTACAATATTTCTAGGTGAAGGAATAGTTTTAAAGTACTAAAACAAAAAAGGAAAAACCTGAAAAACTTTGAACTATTAAGGTATGCACAATATTTAAGAAAGAAGCAGAATATGTACACATACAGTTGGGAACAGGAAAATAACAGCAAAAATTATTAGAAAATTGTATGTACTATTTGCTTCTTATTATTTAAAAATAATAATCAAGTGCAGTATGTACTATGTACATATGTATATGATATGCGAACTAATTACAAAATCTATTTCGAAAAAGTTCGAAAATTCGAAGTGTTTAAAACCCTTCATCAAACCGGACTCGGACTTTTTTACATATATGTAAAAAGAAAAAGTTATGCTCATCTTGTATGAAAGAAAATGTAGAGCACCCTTAAACAATTTTTTTTAATTAAAGAGAGCTTCGCGGGATTTCAAACTTGTACTTTGTTAGACAATAATTAGTTGGACTATGAAAACAGTTTACTCAATACAAATCTGCATTCATGTTTTAAATAATTCTAGAAATTTTTACATTTAATTAACGTTAAGTGAGCGAAACCCTTCGGTCGATTAAAAAATTAATAGTTAGATAATTTGTCGCAAATTGTTCGATAATTTGTTGCGCAGGGAAAAAAAACCGCGCGTTTCTTAGTGCTTTTTTGGGCTGCTTCGCTGAGTAGACGTGAAGTTAGCGAAGCACCCTCGTAAAAATTTACTTAGACTTCTCTGATCGAAATGCGACTTAGCTGGCATTTAGGTGTGTATCAGTCGCTAATTAGTATGGGTTTTGACATTAACTAAATGGTAAGTGGCCTGTTTCTCCTCACAGTTGACCTTCCACGGTACTCCTTTACTCATAAAATTCTGTAAATATATTTCGTCTTGAGAAAAATATATAGATCTTTATGAGAAGTTTCTTATTTCGGTGGGGTAGTTCATGTCGAAAACTATAATTATGATGACATTTCCTGGATGAGCAATTAAACGTTCCAAGTTAGTTATAATAACAACAAATGTAACTACGTAAACTTATCAGCCAATAACAGCTTTAAGAATTTATTAAACATCAAAATATTTTTTCGATGCCGCATTTCGATCGGAGAAGTCTAAGTCCGTTTCTTCGAAGTAGACATGACATTATAAAAAAATAAAAAGCAACTAATAAGAAACTAATACACAAAAAATAGCACCATTTCCCATTTTATTCTGTGAAAGGTATCAGTTTTTATACTCAGCGTGCTTTGCACAGAGAGTATATTAACTTTGACTGGATAACGATTGGTTGTACAGGTATAAAGGAATCGATATAGATATAGACTTCCATATATCAAAATCATCAGTATCGAAAAAAAATTTGATTGAGCCATGTCCGTCCGTCTGTCCGTTAACACGATAACTTGAGTAAATTTTGAAGTATCTTGATGAAATTTGGTATGTAGGTTCATGGGCACTCATCTCAGATCGCTGTTTAAAATGAACGATATAGGACTATAACCACGCCCACTTTTTAGATATCGAAAATTTCGAAAAACCGAAAAATGCGATAATTCATAACCAAAGACGAACAAAGCGATAAAACTTGGTAGGTGGGTTGACCTTATGACGCAGAATAGAAAATTAGTAAAATTTTGGACAATGGGCGTGGCATCGCCCACTTTTAAAAGAAGGTAATTTAAAAGTTTTGCAAGCTGTAATTTGGCAGTCGTTGAAGGTATCATGATGAAATTTGGCAGGAACGTTACTACTATTACTATATATGTGCTTAATAAAAATTAGCAAAATCAGATGAAGAACACGCCCACTTTTAAAAAAAAAAATTTTTAAGTCAAATTTTAACAAAAAATTGGATACCTTTACAGTATGTAAGTAAATTATGTTAACATTCAACTCCACTAATGATATGGTGTAACAAAATACAAAAATAAAATAAAATTTCAAAATGGGCGTGGCTCCGTCCTTTTTCATTTTATTTGTCTAGAATACTTTTAATGCCATAATTCGAATTAAAATTTACCAATCCTTGTGAAATTTGGTAAGTGCATAGCTTCTATGATGACAACTGTTTTCTGTGAAAATGGGCGAAATCGGTTGAAGCCACGCCCAGTTTTTATACACAGTCGACCGTCTGTCCTTCCGCTCGGCCGTTAACACGTTAACTTGAGCAAAAATCGATATATCTTTACTAAACTAAGTTCACGTACTTATCTGAACTCACTTTATCTTGGTATCAAAAATGGGCGAAATCCAACTATGACCACGCCCGGTTTTTCGATATCGAAAATTACGAAAAATGAAAAAATGCCATAATTCTATACCAAATACGAAAAAGGGATGTAACATGGTAATTGGATTGGAATTATTGACGCAAAATATAGCTTTAGAAAAAATTTTGTACAATGGGTGTGACACCTACCATATTAAGTAGAAGAAAATGAAAAAGTTCTGCAGGGAGAAATCAAAAGCCCTTAGAATCTTGGCAAGAATACTGTTCGTGGTATTACATATATAAATAAATTAGCGGTAGCCGGCAGATGATGTTCTGTGTCGCCCTGGTCCACATTTTGGTCGATATCTCGAAAACGCCTTCACATATACAACTACCACCATTCCCTTTTAAAACCCTCATTAATACCTTTAATTTGATACCCATATCGTACAAACATATTCTAGAGTCACCACCTAGAGGCCCACCTTTATGGCGTTATCTCGAAAAGGCGTCCACCTATAGAACTAAGGCCCACTCCCTTTTAAATAATCATTAACACCTTTCATGTGATACCCATATCGTACAAACGCATTCTAGAGTCACCCCTGGTCCACCTTTATGGCGATATCTGGAAGAGACATCCACCTACAGAACTAAGGCCCACACCCCTGGTCCACCTTTATGGCGATATCCCGAAATGGCGTCCACCTATAGAACTATGGCCCACTCCCTTTCAAAATACTCTTTAATACCTTCCATTTGAAACCCATGTCATACAAACACACTCCAGGGTTACCCTAGATTCATTTTCCTACATGGTGATTTTCCCTTATTTTGTCTCCAAAGCTCTCAGCTGAGTATATAATGTTCGGTTACACCCGAACTTAGCCTTCCTTACTTGTTACTCTTCGCAACTAGTTAGCGAATAATTTGCGACCAAGGACCGACCTGTAAATTTTTTATTTGATCCGCCGAAGGTGCATCGCTTTCCTAAACAATTTTGGACTAGATTTTAAAACTAAGAATATTAAAGTTAAAAAAATAAATTATAGACTAAAATGACTAATAAAGTGTGTTAATAATATTTGCTACTGTTTCTATGTTCACAACTGGAGTTGACCATTTTAAAAACAGCAACTGTTTTAATATCTCATATCACAATTTTAGCAATCTTAAAAAGCAAAACTTCGAAACCCCGAGATTAACTGGCAGTTTTTAAGATAACGAGGTCCAAGTGCTTTAGATTATCCCTTAACATTAACTGTTATAGTCTTGCCAGAAAACAAAATTTATTACACAGAAGAGGATTTTTTTCATTAATTTTGAATTAGTATACTAATTCTAAGTATTTAAGCTGTAATAAAATGTGATAATTAGAAGTGAGCCATAAAATGCTATAGAATATGATAATGATATAGGGTGGAATGGGGTAATGTGGGAACTAATAATATTTTTAGCACTGGCGGTAGCAATACAATTCTTATGTCCATAAAAGTAATTTACGAAAAATTAACAGACGCTAAAATACTTATTTTACTCGGATACATGTTACTTCAATATCTCGTACCCGTTTGGATAAATGGAACCAAAATGTCACCCTGGTAGGCTTTTATTGGGGACTCACAAAAATGACTAAATTTAAAAAAAATCAAGAAATTAAGATAATGTATCAACAATTTCGATATCTCGATATGGTCGGGAGACAACGAAAAAAACTTCTTGCGCATGAAATTCACGCTATTTTGATTTTTATATAGACCACCACAAAGTGCGGGTTTGACACCAAATTTTTTTTGGGCGTACAGTTTGTCAAACAAAAATTTTTTTTAAATTCATACATTTTTTGATAAATAAATGGGCTTTATTTTAAGAAAAACAAGTAAGGAAGGCTAAGTTCGGGTGTAACCGAACATTACATACTCAGCTGAGAGCTTTGGAGACAAAATAAGGGAAAATCACCATTCATTTGATCATTACGATATTTCTGTCAGGCTGCCTACCTAACATTCATATTTCATGTAATTTTTTGATAGCAAAATATTTTAACGTAGGAGCAGTTTTTAAATTCATGGATTACAGATGTTTTATGAGTATTTTCAAGCTAAGATTTGTATTGCCAAACGTGAGTAAAATGAAAAATGTATCAAAATAGAACGTTAATGAATTCAGATATGTGTTTGCTTTATAGTACATTTGAAAATGTTTGTGTTTAGTTCGAAAATATAAAATTTTTTTGTGACTGAAAAACTCATAGCTTTTTCAATACGAAAAAATAAAACGTCAAATAAAACTACAGTGCAGGTTATTATATGAAATTTAATAAATCTCTACAGTTACAGCTCTAGGTGTAGATATGCTCTTATTAGACGCAAAACGCCGCATATGTCAAAACTTAAAGTGTGTGGAATCTTTTTAGACGCGTTCAACAGAGCTCTTTTGATAATATTGGATTTAGTGAACTTTTTAATACTACTTGTATCTTGACTTACCTAGGACGATTTTGCATAAAATGTTGCCCGCCAAATATGACCAGCATATAAATGCCACAATAATAAAATACCCAAGTCCAATTTTCGACCATCCATTTTCGTGTGCGTTGGTGGATAAAATCATTTTCGAAATCGAAAATGTATGAATAATTCGGTGTAACGCTTATATCCATGTTTATCTTTTATTTTGTTTTACTTTTATTAATTTTGTTTTCTATTATTGACTTGATGACTCTTTGGAACGTTTGCAGTAATTTTTTTTTTTTTTTTGATTGTTAATTTTTAATGGTTTCTATGAACCTTACCTTAGTAGGCGTTTATTTCTTTTTGTTTTCTTTTATTTTTCACTTGTTTATATATATATTTGTTTGCGGCTATGCGTGTTGAATGCAATTTTCTACACAAAAATTTCTTTCCAAATTATGTTGACACTACACGGATTTTGATTGTTATTTGACGACGGCTGCTGCGTGTTAGTTCTAGAATTAAATTATAGAAAAATACTTGAAAATTAGTAAAATTGCTAGTAGCTGAAAGCGTAAAAATAAAAAAAATCATGTTATTATCTAATATAATTAGTAGCGTAAATTCAAACATATTAATGAGGCCAATCGAAAATAGAAAAGAAAGTAATTTAATAATATTGTGAGTTCAGTAGATATAGTAATAGTGCTTCTGCTGCTATTTGGACTAGGAGGAGATTCCGATGTTCTCTAGACTGGGTTGAAAAAAGCTGAGAAGGTAACACTGTCAAACAAATAAGGCCACACATAAAATGAATGTTTTCGAAAAAAAAGAGTTCTGAAAGTCCACTTCTTAAATAGAAGCTTATGTTGAGACGGTCTCAAAACATAAATTTGGTTTTTTATCGTGTAAATACAGCCAAAATCGTTTTATCATAACTTGGGTTTGACATGGTTTTGATCTATGGAAGCTCTACAGATGGACGAACACCTTCCGAACATGTGTTTATATATTCGGTATTTGATGTTGCAATAAGTTCAGCACATCCTCCGGCGCTCGGCGCTCTATCCACATCCTCAAACCGTGTCTTGCCTTTGGAGGTTGCAAAATCTCCCTTTTGTCATTTCGATACCGTTGTAGTTGCACCTTATAAACTCAACCTCATTGTGGAAGTGTAAGTTTTATAGTCCCGGCTAGCTTGCTTCACTGTTCTGGTGCTGCAGAACTTATTTTTAGACCATTATTTATAATACGAGCCGGACCCGTGCGCATCTTGCGCAACCGATATAAAGTCGTCCCGATCAGACAAATCTCTCGATCTAAACGCCGCTAGCATCTCCAATTGTGCCACTCTTCTACTTCGTGGTTTTCCAATTGTTTGTATGCGGTAGATGGTATCACTGATCTTCTTCACAACTTTGTACGGGCCTTCCTAAATGCTCCGAAATTTGGATGGAACACCTTTCCGACGGTGAGTGTTGTATAACAGTACCAAATCTCCCGCCAAGAAACCTTCCGAATTATTGTTCTCATCGTACTACTCATTACCCTGGTTCGTTCCCTCACACTCTGTTGTTTGGCCAATGAACTACTTCGTAGAGCTTGCGCTTGACGGATTTGCTTCGCATAATCAGTATCGTTCCGACGCTTCACAACAGTAATGTACCCTGGCTTGAAACCACCCTTGCATTCTTTCTGCGAAATTCTTTCCTTCATTTTAGTACGTCCGTAGAGCTTGCGCTTGACGGATTTGCTTTGCATAATCAGTATCGTTCCGACGCTTCACAGCAGTAATGTGGCCTGGCTTGAAACCACCCTTGCATTCTTCTGCGAAATTCTTTCCTTCGTTTTAGTACGTCCGTTAGGGCTTTAATGCCAGTGTTTCTCTCACAGGTACCTTCGGTTTTATTTGTTTGGCCCATTTCTTCCATCAACCTTTGCTCGCTCTACTTTTCTTGACTTTCGTGGTCTCTGTCGAATCTCCTCCACGAGCACTCGCTTACTGCTGAACCCTTTTTCCAAACTGAAGTTAAGTGGCACATCCTAGTTCTCATAATGCATCACCCTTCTCTGCATATCGATCCTGATGTCATGGTCAACCAAGAAGTCCACTCCCAATATGACTTCATCAACAATCTCTGCCATGAATTTGTGTAGAACCATGACCTTCCCAATTAAGACTTCACATATCACTTCTCCCTGGACTTGGTTATACTCGCCTGTGACCGTACGCAACCTTGTTCCAGGTAACGGTTTTATTCTCCTGTTGAACAAGTTAGATCGGATTAAGGAATGAGATGCACCCGTATCTACAGTCAGTATACGCTCCTTGCCATCGACATTCCCTCTGACGATAAGACTGCTTGATTTCCTTCCAATTTGCGACACAGATATCACAGGACATTCAATAGCTGGAGATAGCTCTCGATCTCTACATCTTACTCGCTCTTGCTCATCCCCTCCAGCTTTGTTATTAAAACCGCTCATGCTGTTGCACCCACTAGAATCAAGATCGCAATGACGTGCAATGTGACCGGGCTTCCCGCATTTGATAACTCTCTCACTCCGCTTTTGCGATCCTTCCAGCGCCTCCAATATTGCGTCTACCCACTCTGAAGCGACGCTGTTTCCTGAATCAGAGCTTGTGAAACCGTTTCTGCGAATGTTGGCTTTGGGTTTGCGTATGAAGCTCGCTTTTTTTCGACGTCCCGTATGCCATTTATAAAGCTCTGAATCTTTACCCTTTCAGTGTATTCCACGGGTGCGTCCGCATTCGCTAAATGTGCCAGCCTTTCAACATCCGACGCAAACTCTTGCAATGTTTCACCACGCCTCTGGAAGCGGTTCAGTAACTGCATTTGGTATATCTGTCTCCTATGCTCAGTTCCGTATCGTCTCTCTAGAGCGCCCATCAATGCTTCATAACAGTTCCGTTCGCCCTCTGGAATGGTTTGTAAAATCTCAGCTGCAGGCCCTTTCAATGCCATGAACAGTGCAGCAACTTTATCTTCAGCATTCCAGTTGGTCACAGTTGCGGTCTTCTCAAATTGTAGCTTAAAGACCTGGAAAGGAACAGATCGGTCAAAAGATGTATTTTTTACCTTCGGATTGCTTGCTGAAACAGCTGGGCGATTTAGTTGCAGCTCCTGTATACGACCTCTCAAAGCATCCACCTCGGCCTCGATTTTTTCCTCAAACTGCGTTATTTTCTCGTCCATACGCACTTCGAGTTTTGATGATATACGCGCCTCTTGCGCTTCGAGTTGTACTGTTATGCGTGTCTCTTGTTCTTTCAGTTGTGCTCCCATCTTTGATGTAATCTGTGTCGACATTTCTGAAATACGTGTTTCTTGTGCTTCAATCTTCGATGTTATGCGTGTCTCCTGTGATTCCAGTTGAGATGCCATATATGTTTTCTGTTCTTCCAGTTGAGTTTACATCTTGGATGTTATACGTGTCTCCTGTGATTCCAGTTGAGATGCCATTGTCGATGTTTGAGCAGATATTGCAGCCAAAATCATGTTCAAGTCTGTGCTCGTAACTGTCTGCGATGTTTCATTTTTCTCTTAAATTTTTGTTGTCGTCTCGTCGACATCGAGATGAAAGACATAATCTTCCACGTTAATTCCTTCTACTTCCATTGCCTCTCGTAGCCATGCCTGAAGTTCGAGTTTAACGCCGCTTGTATTCAATCCACGGCTGTCCAACTCCTTCTTCAGTTGCTGGATCTTCAATTCACTTAACTTTGCCGTGTCCTTGTTGTATTCGAAATCTTCAGAATTTATTAAACAATTCCTCTTCTGACACCAATTTACTGCAACTCCTCTTATTTGCAACCTTCTGCTAAGTTCGAATCACTAAACTGTTGAATAAATAAAATAAAAATAAAAAATAATGCAAAATGGCCTTTATTCAAGTACTTTCAATATAACACTTCTATTGCTCGACAGATAGCGTGCTTAATCGAAACTGATTACCGCGCCTCTACTGTTGCTGCTTTTATACTGTGTGATTTTCTCGTTGCATCTTCTAGGCGCTTCGAGAAGTTACTTAGTTACTGGTATATAATTATAACTACAGATGCACGTGTGTAGCTCTCATATGCGCGTGTATTTGTGAGCGACACTTCCACAATTACAATTGCATACTTTTGGGAGCATCTCATATAAGATATCTGCATGTGTTTGTGCGTTGCTTCTCCGCTGCGTGTACGTACATATGTGTAGACATAATGGTTGATTCGTTTATGTAGATACATAATGATTGATTTATGGATGTGCATACAAGTCACTCTTAGCATCGGCTTAGTGTTGCTAATATTCGTGACAATACGAACGGTGTGATTTGAAATACTGTTCTTAAAACAAGCCCTTCGGTCACGAGTTAAGAAAAAACGTACTTAACAGACTTTTGTCAACGAATGTTCTTAATCTTGTTGTTCTTGTTTCGTTTTTTTTAGAACGATTTTTTCTGTGAGTGTAGTGCCATAGTACAAATAGATTTCTTTGTGTGCTAACAATCGTTTATTTTTTACAAATTATTTTAATAAAAGCTCGCTAATAGCTCGAATCTCCATCTTTATAACCAAAACTTTATTTATAGTTTTGGATTCCAAATAAGAGAGAAAAAGGGAGCCGTACATAAAAACGGCAATTAGAAATAATATATGTATGTGACCCGGCCTATGAAAAGGTGGCTTATGATTCAAAAAAGAAATTGCGAGAAACAGCTGTTAAAGATAAACAATGCATTTCTTCAGTTTCTTAGTAGTTTTTCTTTTGCATTATGAACAGTCATGCCCATAAGGCAACAAAAGGCAAAAGAGCATAAATGAGATAAGTTCGTGTGTGTATATAAAGAGCGATGTTTTTTTCAATGCAAAGCACAAACCAGTTTCTGACCGAAAAAAATCGTGTGAGTGCTCAGATTTAAAAGCAATGCTGAACGAATAGGACGTGTGTCGCTTGTGAATAATATCTGCCGAAGAAGGATTTAGCGAGGTTTTTCAAACATATTTCTGTGAAAACGAAGAGAATGATGATGATTCTTTCGATGATGTTGGTATCAATTACGAGGACGAACTACAAGCATTGTTTCAAGCTGAAGGTCAAATGGAAGTGGATGAAAATATCATCTCCAGAACACTTCTAAGCAAGTTAGGACTTTCTAGTTTTCACCAGTTGAAAGAGCGTCTCAAAAACTATCGAAACCAGAAAAAGGTGGAGAAATTTTTTTTGAGTCATAACCCACCTTTTCATAGGCCGGGTCAGATATAAGATGATTACGCCCGGCAAACTTAGAGTGCAAAGTCTTTACAAATACTTAGTCGTTTAATAATAGTTAATCGTCATAGGTTATATGTACATACATACATAGATATAGACAAAATTATATTTTTATAAAATGTCACCCAAATATCCCTCACTCTCCGAAGGCATTTGTAAAACTCCCGAGTTCGAAGTCGGGTATTCACATCAACCAACGGAATGTCCGGCTAGAGCACAATCACCTTTTACCTCAGTAGTTATTGACGTAAGTTGAAAAATAGCATTAACTTCATATACTATCACGTCATTACTAGAAAGCGCACGATAAGTCAGCAACGTTATCCATTCAAAACAAGCCAACGTTGCATGCAAATGAAATGCTCGAGTAATATTTTCTCCTTAAAGGGCATACATATATAGTATAGATATATTCACCTGTTTATTTATATATGTACAGTACTGCGCATAAATATAAACTCTAAAAAAATTGTTTTTTATTAAAATTTAGGTTTGGGAATCAAATCTTCCTTCACCTTTCTCTACCATTTTAGTGAAGATATCATCCATTCTCTATTTCCAAATATGAATGTTTATAGGAATACTTTGACATAGGCGGCGAAGTTTTTGAACTTACTCATACAGCTCATCATCAAATCGATACACGCCGTTGAGTTCAAGAGAGAACAAAAAATCTTCTCTCTCCAATTTCTCAAGAGCCACCATCGCCTTCTTTTAGTATGATAAATAACCTATAGACATCCATTTGATTTCTAAGCAGAATTTGTTTTGCTGTTGATGCTGGTAATCAAGTTCTTTACAGTATCGATCTTCCGGCAACAGGTGCGCCCATCGTGATTTTTGTTTGGCGGTAATGTCAGCTTTTGTCTTCATGAGGACATCAACCAGCTGATCAACTATATATTTTTCTGTTACGTATTTTTTTCATTGGTAGGGATTTTTACTTGGCGGTTCTCAAGCTCAACACACAACCTGTGTTCGCTTATTACGACAACAATCGTTATAGGCAAATTTGTAATTCCTTGTAGGACACAGCGTTGGCGCCGTGGTTTCGTGGTAACGTGCTCCGAATACCACACCGAAGGTCACCTCTCTGAAGTTGGCAAGAAAACTTTTACGTGGAAAAAAATTACCTATTGGGAAAATTGCCGTGAATTTGCCGTAATTTATCCGTGAAACATAAAAATTTGCCGTGGCCATATATTAGAAAATACAGGGTGGCAGCCAACTTCACGTGAAGTTAGCGTGCCACCCTCAGAAAACCCCCTTAGAGACCAGCTAGGAAAATAATTCTTGCACACGAATTTGCCGTAAATTTGTCGTAGATAAGTGGCATATTTTATAAATTGGAAAAAAAAATTTCAAATTTTTTTTATGGTGCACCGCCAACTTCACGTGAAGTTAGCGTGCCACCTTTCGAAAACCACCTTAGACCCCAGTTAGGAAAATTATTCTTGCACACGAATTTGCCGTACATAAGTGGCATATTTTATAATCGAATTATTTTATTATCGAAAATGACGCTTAAATATACATATACATATCTTCAATATACATATTAGGGTGGGTCGATTTATTAACCGATTTCGCGTCATCGATTCTTCGATAGGATTTGGGCTCAGAAAAAAAGTTCCACTGCGCATACCCAAAAAAATAATTTTCTAGCCTGCGAAATTAAATTTTTTTTTTACTTTTTTCGACTTTGGTTTTTAAGGTTTTTTCATGACCTACTAAAAAAATTTTCATTTGATTATAAATTTTCATGTATACGCTATCCGACCCAACAATGTCCGCTAAAAACGTTGGCGATAACAGTTTTTGAAAAAATAACCGTTTTTAAGTGGCATATTATGTAAAATATGCACTTATCTACGGCAAATTCGTGTGCAAGAATTATATTAGTAGCTGGCCTCTAAGGTGGTTTTCTGAGGGTGGCACGCTAACTTCACGTGAAGTTGGCAGTGCACCATAAAAAAATTTTTTTTAATTTTTTTCGAATTTATAAAATATGCCACTTATCTACGGCAAATTTACTGCAAATTCGCGTGCAAGAATAATTTTCCTAACTGGTGTCTAAGGTCGTTTTCGAAAGGTGGCACGCTAACTTCACGTGAAGTTGGCGGTGCTCCATAAAAAAAATTTTAAAATTTTTTTTTCGAATTTATAAAATATGCCACTTATCTACGGCAAATTCGTGTGCAAGAATAATTTTCCTACCTGGGGTCTAAGGTGGTTTTCTGAGGGTGGCACGCTAACTTCACTTGAAGTTGGCAGTGCACCATAAAAAAATTAAAATTTTTTTTTTTCGAATTTATAAAATATGCCACTTATCTACGGCAAATTTACGGCAAATTCGTGTGCAAGAATAATTTTCCTAACTGGTGTCTAAGGTCGTTTTCGAAAGGTGGCACGCTAACTTCGCGTGAAGTTGGCGGTGCACCATAAACAAAATTTGAAAATTTTGTTTTCCAATTTATAAAATATGCCGCTTATCTACGGCAAATTTACGGCAAATTCGTGTGCAAGAATAATTTTCCTAACTGGTGTCTAAGGTGGTTTTCTGAGGGAGGACCGCTAACTTCACGTGAAGTTGGCGGAGCACCATAAAAAATATTTGAAAATTTTTTTTTCGAATTTATAAAATATGCCACTTATCTATGGCAAATTTACGGCAAATTCGTGTGCAAGAATAATTTTCCTAACTGGTGTCTAGGTTTTCTGAGGGTGGACCGCTAACTTCACGTGAAGTTGGCGGTGCACCATAAAAAATATTTGAAATTTTTTTTTTCGAATTTATAAAATATGCCACTTATCTACGGCAAATTTACGGCAAATTCGTGTGCAAGAATAATTTTCCTAACTGGTGTCCAAGGTGGTTTTCTGAGGGTGGACCGCTAACTTCACGTGAAGTTGGCGGTGCACCATAAAAAATATTTGAACATTTTTTTTTTTCGAATTTATAAAATATGCCACTTATCTACGGCAAATTTACGGCAAATTCGTGTGCAAGAATAATTTTCCTAACTGGTGTCTAAGGTGGTTTTCTGAGGGTGGCACGCTAACTTCACGTCAATTTTTTTTTTTTCGAATTTATAAAATATGCCACTTATCTAGGGCAAATTTACGGCAAATTCGTGAGCAAGAATTATTTTCCTTGCTGGTCTCTAAGGAGGTTTTCGAAAAGTGGCACGCAGACTTCACGTGAAATTGGCGATGCACCATAAAAAAAAGTAAAATTAAAAAAAAATGTCCGCCTCCCACATAAAATTTATCCTGCAAAACCATCTCTAATTATAATACCACCACTGTATTTATGTAAATTTTGTTCCATGGAAAATTATTTGGCGGCTATTCAATGTAACGCCATTTAACAAACTCTTCTCTATGCAGACAGTTAAACACGAGCTTATGTAAATACAAACCTCCTCCGATTAAAGACTTGCACATGTGCCAATGTGCACACGCCCACACTATATACTTTTATATGTACATAAGAACGTAAGTATGTATATTCAATTCAAAGCTGAATGCCATGGGGCTCCAAAGTCCTCTTTAATGGCGCACACTCCATAGCAAAGCAGTAAATGAAAACAATGCCATAGCTGCTGCTGGGAAATAATTTTAATCAATAGATTCTTCGAAGCTGCATCTCAACGACCTTGAGCACAATCACACGCACATTGAGCGAACGTATATGATGAGTACGTGGGCGCAAACGGGCGAAGGCAAGTTCTCTCATTTAATTTTTAGGTACACTCGTATGTAGGAAGTGCTGCAAAAGCATTTCTTTTGTTAATTCAACATTTCTTTTGTTTGCTTGTTTGCCATACATGTTTTTGTACACCACGGCATCTATCAACTTTTATAAGCATAAGAAGTGGCCTTAGTTTGCCCCTTCTCTGCATCAAAGACTTTGTCGTTACTAGCCCACACCTCGTATGACCCTTGCTTTTTTGTGAGTGATGCTGTGCCATTGCCATTCGTTGTTGATTTTTCTGAATGAACTCATTCACAGTTGTGTAGAATTTTATACATAACCAATATTCCACCCCTTACAACAGTAAATGTGGTGTTGCGCCTTCTTTCCGTTTTTCATTTAACATTTTGCCTGTTCCACCCTTCGCGCGAATATTTTAATCTGATAAAAAACAAGTAAGGAAGGTTAAGTTCGGGTGTAACCGAACATTACATACTCAGTTGAGAGCTATGGTGACAACATAAGGGAAAATAACCATGTAGGAAAATGAACCGAGGGAAACCCTGGAATATGTTTGTATGACATGTGTATCAAATGAAAGGCATTAAAGAGTATTTTATGAGGGAGTGGGCCATAGTTCTATAGGTGGACGCCATTTAGGGATATAGCCATAAAGGTGGATTAGGGTTGACTCTAGAATGCGTTTGTACGATATGAGTATCAAATGAAAGGTGTTAATGAGTATTTTAAAAGGGAGTAATCCTTAGTTCCATAGGTGGACGCCGTTTCGAGATATCGCCACAAAGGTGGACCAGGGGTGACTCTAGAATGTGTTTGTACGATATGGGTATCAAATTATAGGTATTAATGAGGGCTTTAAAAGGGAGTGGTGGTTGTTGTATAGGTGGTCGCCTTTTCGAGATATCGCCATAAAGGTGGACCAGGGGTGACTCTAGAATGCGTTTGTACGATATGGGTATCAAATGAAAGGTGTTAATGAGTATTTTAAAAGGGAGTAATCCTTAGTACCATAGGTGGACGCCGTTTCGAGATATCGCCATAAAGGTGGACCAGGGGTGACCCTAGAATTTGTTTGTTCAATATGGGCATCAAACGAATGGTGTTAATGAGTATTTTAAAAGGGAGTGCGCCTTAGTTCTATAGGTGGATGCCGTTTCGAAATATCGCCATAAAGGTGGACCAGGGGTGACTCTAGAATGTGTTTGTACGATATGGGTATCAAATTAAAGGTACTAATGAGGGTTTTAAAAGGGAGTGATGGTTGTTGTATAGGTGGTCGCCTTTTCGAGATATCGCCATAAAGGTGGACCAGGGGTGACTCTAGAATGCGTTTGTACGATATGGGTATCAAATGAAATGTGTTAATGAGTATTTTAAAAGGGAGTAATCCTTAGTTCCATAGGTGGACGCCGTTTCGAGATATCGCCATAAAGGTGGACCAGGGGTGACCCGAGAATTTGTTTGTACAATATGGGTATCAAAAGAAAGGTGTTAATGAGTATTTTAAAAGGGAGTAATCCTTAGTTCCATAGGTGGACGCCGTTTCGAGATATCGCCATAGAGGTGGACCAGGGGTGACCCTAGAATTTGTTTGTACAATATGGGTATCAAAAGAAAGGTGTTAATGAGTATTTTAAAAGGGAGTGGGCCTTAGTTCTATAGGTGTACGCCTTTTCGAGGTATCGCAATAAAGGTGGACCAGGGGTGACTCTAGACTTTGTTTGTACGATATGGGTATCAAATGAAAGGTGTTAATGGGTATTTTTAAAAGGGAGTGGGCCTTCGTTCTATAGGTGGATGCCGTTTCGAAATATCGCCATAAAGGTGGACCAGGGTTGACTCTAGAATGTGTTTGTACGATATGGGTATCAAATTAAAGGTATTAATGAGGGTTTTAAAAGGGAGTGATGGTTGTTGTATAGGTGGTCGCCTTTTCGAGATATCGCCATAAAGGTGGACCAGGGGTGACTCTAGAATGCGTTTGTACGATATGGGTATCAAATAAAAGGTGTTAATGAGTATTTTGAAAGGGAGTAATCCTTAGTTCCATAGGTGGACGCCGTTTCGAGATATCGCCATAAAGGTGGACCAGGGGGGACCCTAGAATTTGTTTGTACAATATGGGAATCAAATGAAAGGTGTTAATGAGTATTTTAAAAGGGCGTGGAACTTAGTTCTATAGGTGGACGCCTTTTCGAGATATCGCCATAAAGGTGGACCAGGGGTGACTCTAGAATAAGTTTGTACGATATGGGTATCAAATTTAAGGTATTAATGAGAGTGGTGGTAGTTGTATATGTGAAGGCATTTTCCAGATATCGACCAAAATGTGGACCAGGGTGACCCAGAACATCATCTGTTGGATACCGCTAATTTATTTATATATGTAGTACCTGCCAAGAGTTTAATGGTTTTTTATTTCGCCCTGCAGAACTTTTTCATTTTCTTCTACTTAATATGGTAGGTGTCACAACCATTTTATAAAGTTTTTTCTAAAGTTATATTTCGCGTCAATAAAACAATCCAATTACCTTACCATGTTTCATCCCTTTTTTCGTATTTGGTATAGAATTATGGCATTTTTTTCATTTTTCGTAATTTTCGATATCGAAAAAGTGGGCGTGGTCATAGTCGGATTTCGTTCATTTTTCATACCAAGATAAAGTGAGTTCAAGTAAGCATGTGAACTAAGTTCATTAAAGATATGCCGATTTTTGCTCAAGTTATCGTGTTAACGGCCATGCGGAAGGACAGACGGACGACTGTGTATAAAAACTGGGCGTGGCATCAACGGATTTTGCCCATTTTCACAGAAGACAGTTAACGTCATAAAATCTATGCCCCTACCAAATTTCAAAAGGATTGGTTAATTTTTGTTCGAATTATAGCGTTAAAAGTATCCTAGACAAATTAAATGAAAAAGGGCGGAGCAACGCCCATTTTCTTTTATTTTTATATTTTGTTGCACCACATCATTACTGGAGTTGAATGTTGACATAATTTGCTTATATACTGTAAAGATATTAAATTTTTTGTTAAAATTTTACTTTAAAAATTTTTTTTTTTTAAAGTAGGCGTGGTCCTTCTCCGATTTTGCTAATTTTTATTAAGCGTACATATAGTAATAGCAGTAACGTTCCTGCCAAAGTTCATCATGATATCTTCAACGACTGCCAAATTACATCTTGCAAAACTTCTAAATTACCTTCTTTTAAAAGTGGGCGGTGCCACGCCCTTTGTCCAAAATTTTACTAATTTTCTATTCTGCGTCATATGTTCAACTCATCTACCAAGTTTCGTCGCTTTATCTGTCTTTTGTAATGAATTATCGCACTTTTTCGGTTTTTCGAAATTTTCGATATCGAAAAAGTGGGCGTGGTTTAGTCCGATATCGTTCATTTTTTTAAATAGCGATCTGAGATGAGTGCTCAGGAATCTACATACCAAATTTCATCAAGATACCGAAATACCGAAATTTACTCAAGTTATCGTGTTAACGGACGGACGGACGGACGGACGGACGGGCGGACGGACGGACATGGCTCAATCAAATTTTTTTTCGATCCTGATTATTTTGATATATGGAAGTCTATATCTATCTCGATTCCTTTATATATGTACAACCAACCGTTATCCAATCAAACTTAATATACTCTGTGAGCTCTGCTCAACTGAGTATAAAAACTACCCAATAACCATTTGTGTTTAAACTCTCTTCTGCATTAGCATATGATTTTGTTGTTGTTTCTAATTTCGCGCGTAATTCATACACATGTGAGTAAAATAATAGCAACGAAATTGATTTGTAGAGTTTGTCAGTTGTTTTCTGCTTTTTTCGTAACTTCTTAAAAGAACTTGAACGTATTGTATAACGAAAGCTATATCGGCGAAATTTCAAAATGTTTTTGAAAAATTAAAAAATTTCGAAACAAAAAAAAACTGCAACAAAAATTATTTGCTTTATGTTTTTTTTTAATTTTATTTTTTTAACTTGAGGAATTGTATAACCAAAACTGAGTAAGCACGTTTTGAAATTCCAAAAAACTTCATTCAAATTTCCAAACACTGGGTTAGAATTTATTATACCTTTTTTGTTGTCCAGATAGTAGTAAAAGTATAAAATATTTCGAAATTCGAAACTAAAAAAAATTTTTTTTTAGATTTTCTGCGATTAAAAATTAGTAGCGATATTAATTTGCGAATTTTATCAGTTAGTTAAAAAAAGATAGTTTATTATAATGCTACAGAAACAATAAAAACAAATTTCGAAAACAAGTTCGAAAAAATTCGTAGCTAAATTAGTGAATGTTTTGGAAATATCCAAGGCGAGTTCAGTACCAAGTGTTGTTATCCCAACAGCTGATTCCTTCTTCTTGATTATTTTCCGTGCAGTGCCTTGTACTTTAATATGTCAGTTAATCGAAATCAATTACAATTTTCTTTTGACTTGACTTTCTTCTTCATGGCGAATTGGTTGAATTCGCCTTGCCACCACCTGGTACGGATTCGCATTGGAAATATCCAAATTGTTTTTTTTTTTGAATTTTACCGAATTTTTTGAGTGTGCAGTTTTGTAGAAAAATCAATAGAATTGTGTAACAGAAACTATCAAAAACCGAATTTGGAAAACGAAATTTTAAAACATGTTAGAAAAATTTCGAAAATTCAAAAAGTTTGGAAAAACTCCATTACAACCTCGAAATTTTTAGGTACTTATTTAGAATTTTAGAATATCTTTGAGTATGCAGTTTTAAAGTTCAATTCATTCCAACAAAGTAAAGTCTCTCATACCTCGTAATGATTTTTGAGTTTTTTTTTTCAGAAGGTGTCTCAGATTTTATGCGAGTAATAAAATTGCAGTGAGAATAGGTTAAGCAGTTTTTTGCTTCTTGTAAAACAATATTTTATTAATTTGGCAACGGAAACTATAAAAATCAATTTTGAAAACGAGTTCGAAAAAATTTGAAAGTTAGAGAAGTATGTAAAAATATTCATTAATATTTTCAATCTTTTTTTGAGTTTTGTGAAAGTTTTCTTTAAAAATTCACACATTTTAGAGATTTCTATTTATTTCAGGAAGGTGAATAAAATACTTTTCTTTCTCTCTCCTTGCTCGTTCGCTTAAGTTCTAAATTATTTATGTTTTGTTCAACACTGTATTTTATCGTATTTGTTGCTATTACGTGAGGGTACATTCATATCAGCAAAGTATTTGTATGTGTTAGTAGCGTGGGTTGAGTCAGGCCCCGAAATCGCGTGCGACGAACGGAACATGTGATGTCAACAGCTAATGGATCTCAATTTAGAGGGGGTAAGGTTGAAAAGGCGCGTCCAATGAACGAGACAAAACCGCAGACTATGCTAAAGTGAATCGTAGCTGATTTAATAGAATTTTTGATGATTTTTTTGTTTTATTAAATTGACGATACCAAATGGCACACAAATTAGTTCAAAAGTTTAAAAGCGGTGGCACCAAAATATTAAGGTAATAAAAATTTGTGTTGTCATTTTTGTTTAGGTGCATGACAAATCGAAGAGATAAGTATGATTTCATTTCTATACATACATACACCCAGAGAAAAACGCCGTTCTAAAATCCAGCACCACCGGACTCAATTTAAGCTCTTCATGTTCTTACTTTTTTATTCTTGAAAAACGAACGACCTGTTCTCAAAACAACACCCTTGTTCTTGAACTGACAACCATTTTCTTGAAAAGAGAACGGCTGGTCTTAAAATATATACAAATGTTCTACTTATTAATGAGAACAATTTTCTTAAATTAAGTTCAAGAAAAAAGAAACGGAACAATTCGTGTGCAATACATTGCTAAATACAACATTTGTCACACACTAATAAACAGTTGTAGTGGCCCAGCGGCTATGATGTTGCGTCTGCGATCGTGTGACGCGAGTTCGATCACCGTCAAACTCTTGAAGTTTTTTAAAACAATTTTTTTATATTCTATTTTTATATTCAGCGTGCTTTGCACACAGAGTATATTAACTTTGATTGGATAACGGATGGTTGTACAGGTATAAAGGAATCGAGATAGATATAGACTTCCATATATCAGTATTGAAAAAAATTTGATTAACACGATAACTTGAGTAAATATTGAGATATCTTCACCAAACTTGGCACCCGAGCTTATCTGGACCCAGAATAGATTGGTATTGAAAATGAGCGAAATCGGATGATAACCACGCCCACTTTTTATATATATAACATTTTGGAAAACACAAAAACCTGATTATTTAGTAAATAATACACCTAGAATGCTGAAATTTGACATGCGGACTGATAATGAGACTCTTGATAAAAATTTGAAAAAAAAAATAAATTTAAATGGGCGTGGCACCGCCCACTTGTGATAAAATCATTTTTACAAATATTATTAATCATAAATCAATATCGTAACCAAATTCGGCAGAGGTTGCCTTTACTATAAGGAATGCTTTGAAGAAAAATTAACGAAATCGATTAAGGACCACGCCCACTTTTATATAAAAGATTTTTAAAAGGGTCATGGACGAATAAAATAAGCTATATCTTTGCAAAGAAGGAAGAGCTTTATAACAACGGTATTTCATTTCCCAAGTGGATTTATAACAATAAATGGGAAAAAATTCAAATTTTTAAAAATGGGCGTGGCCCCGCCCCTTTTATGACTAAGCAATTTTCTATGTTTCGGGAGCCCTAACTCGAAGAAAATTTAACGGATCTTAATAAAATTGGGTACACACATTTTCCATGTAGCAAGAAATATTTCTAGAAAAAATGGACGAGATCGGTTAAAGACCACGCCCACTTTTATATAAAAGATTTTTAAAAGGGTCGTAGACGAAAATAATAAGCTATATCTTAGCTTTGTATCAATACAATTTTACTTTCTAAATTGAATTATAACATTAAATAGGAAAACACTTAAATTTGCAAAAATGGGTGTGCACCCCCCCTTTTTTGTCTAAGCAATTTTCAATGTTTCGAGAGCCATAACTCAAAAAAAAAATTTCATATCGTAACAAAATTGGGTACACATATTTTCCTTATAGCAGAAAATATTTCTAGTAAAAATGGACGGGATCGGTTAAAGACCACGGCAACTTAAATATAAAACAAGTTTAAAAGGTTTAAAAGGGTCGTAGACTAGAATAATAACCTATAACTTAGAAAAAATAGTTTTGAATCAATGGTATTTCACTTATCAAGTTTTATTGTAAGAGGAAATGGGGAGACATTTATTTTTTAAACGGGCGGTGCCACGTGTTACGTAGAAAAGTAATTTATCTGAAATGAAATGTGCAATTGAAGCTCACGCTGAGTATATAATGTTCGATTACACCCGAACCTAGACACCTTTACTTGTTTTAACTCTTATTTTTCATTGAGTTCCATTCACATATGCACAGGTAATTCCCAATCTTGTTATGCAATGTTTTATATATATATTCAGATTTCATCATCAAATAAGAAGAATTTCTCAAAAAGATAAACTTTTGGAATTTTAATAATATTTTTTTTGTTATTAATATCTTTTATTAATGACAAAAAAGTTATTTATTAATAAAAAATAAATAAATGGGTACTACTTGATAAAATTACCTTCCCCACTCCCCCCAAAGATCAAGCACAAACCGTTCTTGAATTGAGACCGAAAAATGTTAAATCGACTACAAATCGTTCTCGAAGTGTGAGAAGGAAAAATCTTAAATCAAGCCCAAGTAGTGCTTGAAATGAGCACAGAAGGTTCACACATCAATACCAAAGTGGTCATAAAATACGAACGGTGTGCTTGGAAAAACTGTTCTTAAAACAAGCCCATCGGTCACGAGTTAAGAAAAAAATACTTAACAGACTTTTGTCAACGAATGTTCTTAATTTTGAACGTGTTTCGTTCGTTTTAGAATGATTTTTTCTCTGAATGTACATTGTAGACACAGTTATGTTAATCACAGTTTGGTGGCGGAGTTAGCACCCGGTATCTTTACTCAGATAATGTACTATCTATGAGCACCGTACTATTAGTCATAATTTTTTTAATTATAGTAAATTTAGTTTTAAAATCATAACATTTTTCCTTTTTCTTTACAAATTTCTGCTTATTTTAGTTTTCTGCTCAAATTAGCTTTTGAAAGTTGCGAGAAAGCCTAAATAACAAAAAACTATGATTACTCCATGAAATAATAAATGAAATGAATTAGCCTCTACCTCTCTTTTGGCGCGCCGTGTTCTCCTTCGATATTCAACAATAAAGAGAATCGATGCTATTATTTATGCACCATTTTGTGAATTATCTTTTATGTCTGCAATGTAAATAGGTATTTCTAACACCCACTTTTCATACGGCTAATTATGTCTTTATATCGCTTTATGTTAAAACCCCCAAGCTGCGATATTGCCCTCGCAATTTTGTGCTTTCAAACCATTGTAGTTCTCTGAGACATCCGAGCCGGTCAGGTCTCTTCCCGCACTCGAGGACCACTAAGGATCTTAACTGAAAATATTGCCTGGAGTATGGCGTGACTGTTACTAA